>NC_059197.1:12525585-12590585 GCF_020615455.1 Coregonus clupeaformis | reverse complement strand
TGTGTGTGTGAGTGTGAGTGTGTGTGTGTGAGTGTGAGTGTGTGTGTGTGTGTGTGTGTGTGTGTGTGTGTGTGTGTGTGTGTGTGTGTGTGTGTTTAACTATTCTTGTGGGGACCAGAAGTTCCCACAAGAATAGTAAACAAACAAACATTTGACCAACTGGGGACATTTTGTTAGTCCCCACAAGGTCAAATGCTATTTCTAGGGGGTTTAGGTTTAAGGTTAGAATTAGTGTTAGGGTTAGAATTACGTTAAGGGTTTTAGGGTTAGGAGCTAGGGTTAGGTTTAGGGTTAGGGTTAAGGTTTTTGGGTTAAGGTTAAGGTTAGGGGTTAGGGAAAATAGGATTTTGAATGGGCCTGAATTGTGTGTCCCCACAAGGTTAGCTGTACAATACTGTGTGAGTGTGTGTGTGTGTGAGCGTGTGTGTGTGAGTGTGTGTGTGAGTGTGAGTGTGTGTGTGAGTGTGTGTGTGTGTGAGTGTGTGTGTGAGTGTGTGTGTGAGTGTGTGTGTGTGTGTGTGTGTGTGTGTGTGTGTGTGTGTGTGTGTGTGTGTGTGAGTGTGAGTGTGTGAGTGTGTGTGTGAGTGTGTGTGTGAAGTGTGTGTGTGAGTGTGTGAGTGTGTGTGTGAGTGTGTGTGTGAGTGTGAGTGTGTGAGTGTGTGTGTGAGTGTGTGTGTGAGTGTGTGTGTGAGTGTGTGTGTGTGTGTGAGTGTGTGTGAGTGTGTGTGTGAGTGTGTGTGCAGGGGAGGGGATCTGGGAAACATTGAAGATCTTACACTGTTTCCACCTTCTTTCAACGTAATGCAGAACGAATGGTTTGTAAATTATCCAGAATCTCAGAAATCTTTCCTTGCTACAGTTGAAGTCGGAAGTTTACATACACCTTAGCCAAATACATTTAAACTCAGTTTTTCACAATTCCTGACATTTAATCCGAGTAGAAATTCCCTGTCTTAGGTCAGTTAGGATCACCACTTTATTTTAAGAATGTGAAATGTCAGAATAACAGTAGAGAGAATTATTTATTTCAGCTTTTATTTATTTCATCACATTCCCAGTGGGTCAGAAGTTTACATACACTCAATTAGTATTTGGTAGCATTGCCTTTAAATTGTTTAACTTGGGTCAACGTTTCGGGTATCCTTCCACAAGCTTCCCACAATAAGGGTGAAGTTTGGCCCATTCCTCCTGACAGAGCTGGTGTAACTGAGTCAGGTTTGTAGGCCTCCTTGCTCGCACACGCTTTTTCAGTTCTGCCCAAAAAATGTCTATAGGTTTGAGGTCAGGGCTTTGTGATGGCCACTCCAATACCTTGACTTTGTTGTCCCTAAGCCATTTTGCCACAACTTTGGAAGTATGCTTGGGGTAATTGTCCATTTGGAAGACCCATTTGCGACCAAGCTTTAACTTCCTGACTGATGTCTTGAGATGTTGCTTCAATATATCCACATAATTTTCCTTCCTCACGATGTCATCTATTTTGTGAAGTGCACCAGTCCCTCCTGCATCAAAGCACCCCCACAGCATGATGCTGCCACCCCCGTGCTTCACGGTTGGGATGATGTTCTTCGGCTTGCAAGCACCCCCTTTTTCCTCCAAACATAACGATGGTCATTATGGCCAAACAGTTCTATTTTTGTTTCATCAGACCAGAGGACATTTCTCCAAAAAGCAAGATCTTTGTCCCCATCTGCAGTTGCAAACCGTAGTCTGTCTTTTTTATGGCGGTTTTGGAGCAGTGGCTTCTTCCTTGCTGAGCGGCCTTTCAGGTTATGTCGATATAGGACTCATTTTACTGTGGATATAGATACTTTTGTACCTGTTTCCTCCAGCACCTTCACAAGGTCCTTTGCTGTTGTTCTGGGATTGATTTGCACTTTTCGCACCAAAGTACGTTCATCTCTAGGAGACAGAACGCGTCTCCTTCCTGAGCGGTATGACGGCAGCGTGGTCCCATGGTGTTTATACTTGCGTACTATTGTTTGTACAGATGAACGTGGTACCTTCAATTTTCTTTCGGAGGTCTTGGCTGATTTCTTTTGATTTTTCCAAGATGTCATGCAAAGAGGCACTGAGTTTGAAGGTAGTCCTTGAAATACATCCACAGGTACACCTCCAATTGACTCAAATTATGTCAATTAGCCTATCAGAAGCTTCTAAAGCCATGACATAATTTTCTGGAATTTTCCAAGCTGTTTAAAGGCACAGTCAACTTAGTGTATGTAAACTTCTGACCCAATGGAATTGTGATACAGTGAATTATAAGTGAAATAATCTGTCTGTAAACAATTGTTGGAAAAATAACATGTGTCGTGCACAAAGTAGATGTCCTAACCGACTTGCCAAAACTATAGTTCGTTAACAAGAAATGTGTGGAGTGGTTGAAAAACGAGTTTTAATGACACCATCCTAATGTGTATGTAAACTTCCGACTTCAACTGTATGTACGGAATAGGGTGCCATTTGGGATGCAGACTTAATGCATTTAGTCTCTGATTGGCCCTGAGACTTGTATTGTATTTCCTCCCCACTCCGCTCTACCCCCAGGGAGCGCTGGGTAGAGAAACCCCAGCCCAATCAAGGCCTTAGACTCCCATAGACTCCCAGCCATTTAAGACCTGGGCTTCTTCCAAATGGAACCCTATTCCCTATATAGTGCACTGCTTTTGACCAGCACCCATAGGGTAGTAGTGCACTATATAGGGAATAGGGTGCGATTTGGGACGCATGCCTGCTGATTGTGCCCTGTCAGAGGTTTCAGCCTCTGAAAGCTGTTGGTCGGTTGCTTTACTTTCTGAGGAGAAAGCGATAGCTTTGGCTTTGGTAGAAAGCCTCCAGTCGGTCAGTAGGCCACAGTACAGACCCGGTCATTAGAGTGGACCGTCGTGGCCACTGATCACGTTCGAGACGCTAATGTCGCAGTATCCAATATCTCCGTATAATGGAGGGTGGGTGGGTCTCCATTAAACGGTGTTTTGCCTCTGTAGGCTATGTCCCGCACTGTAGTTCAACCACCCACATAGAGCTGGAACTGTTTCCTATCCAGGGTCCAAACCGTGTTGTCGCTCTGCATAATGATCAAGGGCAATACAGAGGAAATACAACTGTGACACAGTCAGTGGGGTTTCTTAGCCTCCAGGGCTATAGGTTATTCTACAACAAGCAGTGAATGGTGAATGTCACTCACTGACTTTCTAATAACCAACTAACAGCTTGGTAATCTCATTCATTATGGGGATGGATGTCGTCTCTGGGGGCCTCAGTCAGATAAATGATAACCCCTCTGGGCTCAAACATGATGCCCAGGCTGAGGCCTCTCGGCTGGGCACGGTTTAGCAGATGGCGTGGGTCTTATGTCGTGGGTCTGGGTCTTGGAGCAGGGCACAGCTGGAGGACCACTTTGGAAATTCGAGGACATTCGAATTAAGTGTTTTAATGAATGCTGTTAAGTGTTATCCTGGGACCAAATGCACATCTTGTTTGACATATTATTATGTTTTTACCCAATATAAAATTCAATTCAACAGTTCTTGACATTAGGGACCATGGTATGGTAATTTTACTAGTCAGACCTGGGTTCAAAAAGTATTTGTTTTCTTTTATACCCTTTGTGCATTTAACTGAGTAAGCCTGGAGTGTCAGATTGGTGGGATTTTCACTTTTGTGATTATCTAGTGCAGCTGAAGTATTTGAAAGAAAACCAATACTATTTGAACCCAGGTCTGGTAGTGTACCACTAGCCCAAGGATCTAATCCAGTTTTCCTGAGGAACTCTTTCCTGCCCAGCCACCCTGAGACTGTGTCCCAACTGGCACCCTTTTCCCTATATAGTGCACTACTTTTGATCTACCTGTGGGCCCTACCTGTGGGCCCTAGTGCACTATAAACGGAACAGGGTGCCAGTCGCAGGTTGACATGTATTGTCATGAATCTTGCCCCTGGCGGCGGAACTGAGCGATTTCCGCTAGATGGGCCAGCTGCAAAGTCAGAATTGGCTATATCGTAAAAATGAATGAAAAATTGGTTAGGGTTAGGCATTAGGGTTAGCAGTGTGGTTAAGGTTAGGGTTAAGATTAGGGCTAGGTTTAAAATCAGATTTTAGTGACCACTCTGCTGAGCTGCCTCCAGGGCAAGATTAATGATGAAATTATGCCAACCTGCCCCTCAGTCACCCCCTCCTTGTCACTACCATCCCATGATGGAGCAGACAGACACCGCTCAAACTCCTTTCCCCAGCATGATGAAGGCAGACAGGCATAAATCAAGCTCCTCTCCCCAGCATGATGGGGCCAGACATGGATCAAACTCCTCTCCCCAGCATGATGGGGCCAAACATGGATCAAACTCCTCTCCCCAGCATGATGGGGCCAGACATGGATCAAACTCCTCTCCCCAGCATGATGGGGCCAAACATGGATCAAACTCCTCTCCCCAGCATGATGGGGCCAAACATGGATCAAACTCCTCTCCCCAGCATGATGGGGCCAAACATGGATCAAACTCCTCTCCCCAGCATGATGGGGCCAAACATGGATCAAACTCCTCTCCCCAGCATGATGGGGCCAGACATGGATCAAACTCCTCTCCCCAGCATGATGGGGCCAAACATGGATCAAACTCCTCTCCCCAGCATGATGGGGCCAGACATGGATCAAACTCCTCTCCCCAGCATGATGGGGCCAGACATGGATCAAACTCCTCTCCCAATGAGGCAGGACACAGCTCATACAGCACCCAGGCAAGCATGCTGACTCATTGTCTTGACAACACCCCTTGGAACCACATCGAGAGAGGGCCTGAGACATCACAGAGCAAAACAGCTACTGAACAAGCAGCTGGGGGATTGAGTTGCAGCCAGGTTTTTAATGAGGACGGTGATCCAATCTTTCCAATAATAAATGAAATGTTTCCAAGGCCTCTCCCTTACCCTCCAGCTAGACACACACACACACACACACACACACACACACACACACACACAGCGGATCCTTTGTTCGCACCCCCCACGGCAATTGAACTGATCCCAGAGGCTGACCCAAAACAACACCGGAGGAGAGGTACTCGAAGCGGTCTTCTAGTCCGACTTAGCACACCACCCACCGCTTTCGAGTATATTAATCGCTAATGTTCAGTCTCTGGATAATAAAGTTGACGAGCTCAGGGCGAGCTGGCTGGTGTGTTTATGGACATATTCAATCTCTCCCTTTCCCAGTCTGCTGATCCCACATGCTTCAAGATGGCCACCATTGTTCCTGTACCCAAGAAAGCAAAGGTAGCTGAACTAAATGACTATCGCCCCGTAGCACTCACTTCTGTCATCATGAAGTGCTTTGAGAGACTAGTCAAGGATAATTTCACCTCTACCTTACCTGTCACCCTAGACCCACTTCAATTTGCTTACCGCCCCAATAGATCCACAGACGATGCAATTGCCATCACACTGCACACTGCCCTATCCCATCTGGACAAAAGGAATACCTATGTAAAAATGCTGTTCATTGACTATAGCTCAGCATTCAACACCATAGTACCCTCCAAGCTCATCATTAAGCTCGAGGCCATGGGTCTGAACCCCGCCCTGTGCAACTGGGTCCTGGACTTCCTGACGGGCCGCCCCCAGGTGGTGAAGGTAGGAAACAACACCTCCACTTCGCTGATCCTCAACACTGGGGCCCCACAAGGGTGCGTGCTCAGCCCCCTCCTGTACTCCCTGTTCACGCATGACTGCTTGGCCAAGCACGCCTCCAACTCAATCATCAAGTTTGCAGACGACACAACAGTAGTAGGCTTGATTACCAACAATGACGAGACAGCCTACAGGGAGGAGGTGAGGGCTCTGGGAGTGTAGTGCCAGGAAAATAACCTCTCACTCAACGTCAGTAAAACAAAGGAGATGATCGTGGAGGGAACACCCCCCTATCCACATCAACGGGGCCGCAGTGGAGAAGATGGAAAGCTTCAAGTTCCTCGGCGTACACATCACTGACAAACTGAAATGGTGCACCCACACAGACAGTGTGGTGAAGAAGGCGCAACAGTGCCTCTTCAACCTCAGGAGGCTGAAGAAATTCGTCTTGGCACCTAAGACCCTCACAAACTTTTACAGATGCACAATTGAGAGCATCCTGTCGGGCTGTATCACCGCCTGGTACGGCAACTGCACCACCCGCAACCGCAGGACTCTCCAGAGGGTGGTGCAGTCTGCCCAACGCATCACTGGGGGCACACTGCCTGCCCTCCAGGACACCTACAGCACCCGATGTCACAGGAAGGCCAAAAAGATCATCAAGGACATCAACCACCCGAGCCACTGCCTGTTCACCCTGCTATCATCCAGAAGGCGAGGTCAGTACAGGTGCATCAAAGCTGGGACCGAGATTATAAATCACTGGCCACTTTAATAAATGGAACACTAGTCACTTTAATAATGTTTACATATCATGCATTACTCATCTCATACGTATATACTGTATTCTATACTATTCTACTGTATCTTAGTCTATGCCACTCTGACATTGCTCGTCCATATTTTTATTTATATATTCTTAATTCCATTGCCTTACTTAGATTTGTGTGTATTGGTTAAATGTTGTGAAATTGTTTAGCTCCTTACAGCTAAACAGACTGAAGCTCTTTACAGCTAAACAGACTAAAGCTCCTTACAGCTAAACAGACTAAAGCTCCTTACAGCTAAACAGACTAAAGCTCCTTACAGCTAAACAGACTGAAGCTCTTTACAGCTAAACAGACTAAAGCTCTTTACAGCTAAACAGACTGAAGCTCCTTACAGCTAAACAGACTAAAGCTCCTTACAGCTAAACAGACTGAAGCTCCTTACAGCTAAACAGACTGAAGCTCTTTACAGCTAAACAGACTGAAGCTCCTTAGAGCTAAACAGACTGAAGCTCCTTACAGCTAAACAGACTAAAGCTCCTTACAGCTAAACAGACTGAAGCTCCTTACAGCTAAACAGACTGAAGCTCCTTAGAGCTAAACAGACTGAAGCTCCTTACAGCTAAACAGACTAAAGCTCTTTACAGCTAAACAGACTGAAGCTCCTTACAGCTAAACAGACTGAAGCTCCTTACAGCTAAACAGACTGAAGCTCCTTACAGCTAAACAGACTAAAGCTCTTTACAGCTAAACAGACTGAAGCTCCTTACAGCTAAACAGACTGAAGCTCCTTACAGCTAAACAGACTGAAGCTCCTTACAGCTAAACAGACTGAAGCTCCTTACAGCTAAACAGACTGAAGCTCCTTACAGCTAAACAGACTAAAGCTCCTTACAGCTAAACAGACTGAAAGCTCCTTACAGCTAAACAGACTGAAGCTCCTTACAGCTAAACAGACTGAAGCTCCTTACAGCTAAACAGACTGAAGCTCCTTACAGCTAAACAGACTGAAGCTCCTTACAGCTAAACAGACTGAAGCTCCTTACAGCTAAACAGACTGAATCTCCTTACAGCTAAACAGACTGAAGCTCCTTACAGCTAAACAGACTGAAGCTCCTTACAGCTAAACAGACTAAAGCTCCTTACAGCTAAACAGACTGAAGCTCCTTACAGCTAAACAGACTGAAGCTCCTTACAGCTAAACAGACTGAAGCTCCTTACAGCTAAACAGACTGAAGCTCCTTACAGCTAAACAGACTGAAGCTCCTTACAGCTAAACAGACTAAAGCTCCTTACAGCTAAACAGACTGAAGCTCCTTACAGCTAAACAGACTGAAGCTCCTTACAGCTAAACAGACTGAAGCTCTTTACAGCTAAACAGACTGAAGCTCCTTACAGCTAAACAGACTAAAGCTCCTTACAGCTAAACAGACTGAAGCTCCTTACAGCTAAACAGACTGAAGCTCCTTACAGCTAAACAGACTGAAGCTCCTTACAGCTAAACAGACTGAAGCTCCTTACAGCTAAACAGACTGAAGCTCTTTACAGCTAAACAGACTGAAGCTCCTTACAGCTAAACAGACTGAAGCTCTTTACAGCTAAACAGACTGAAGCTCCTTACAGCTAAACAGACTGAAGCTCCTTACAGCTAAACAGACTAAAGCTCCTTACAGCTAAACTGACTGAAGGTCCTTACTGCTAAACAGACTGAAGCTCCTTTACAGCTAAACAGACTGAAGCTCCTTACAGCTAAACAGACTAAAGCTCTTTACAGCTAAACAGACTGAAGCTCCTTACAGCTAAACAGACTGAAGCTCCTTACAGCTAAACAGACTGAAGCTCCTTACAGCTAAACAGACTAAAGCTCCTTACAGCTAAACAGACTGAAGCTCCTTACAGCTAAACAGACTGAAGCTCCTTACAGCTAAACAGACTAAAGCTCCTTACAGCTAAACAGACTGAAAGCTCCTTACAGCTAAACAGACTGAAGCTCCTTACAGCTAAACAGACTGAAGCTCCTTACAGCTAAACAGACTGAAGCTCCTTAGAGCTAAACAGACTGAAGCTCCTTACAGCTAAACAGACTAAAGCTCCTTACAGCTAAACAGACTCAAGCTCCTTACAGCTAAACAGACTGAAGCTCCTTAGCAGCTAAACAGACTGAAGCTCCTTACAGCTAAACAGACTAAAGCTCTTTACAGCTAAACAGACTGAAGCTCCTTACAGCTAAACAGACTGAAGCTCCTTACAGCTAAACAGACTGAAGCTCCTTACAGCTAAACAGACTAAAGCTCCTTACAGCTAAACAGACTGAAGCTCCTTACAGCTAAACAGACTGAAGCTCCTTACAGCTAAACAGACTGAAGCTCCTTACAGCTAAACAGACTGAAGCTCCTTACAGCTAAACAGACTGAAGCTCCTTACAGCTAAACAGACTGAAGCTCCTTACAGCTAAACAGACTAAAGCTCCTTACAGCTAAACAGACTGAAGCTCCTTACAGCTAAACAGACTGAAGCTCCTTACAGCTAAACAGACTGAAGCTCCCTTACAGCTAAACAGACTGAAGCTCCTTACAGCTAAACAGACTGAAGCTCCTTACAGCTAAACAGACTGGAAGCTCCTTACAGCTAAACAGACTGAAGCTCCTTACAGCTAAACAGACTGAAGCTCCTTACAGCTAAACAGACTGAAGCTCCCTTACAGCTAAACAGACTGAAGCTCCTTACAGCTAAACAGACTGAAGCTCCTTACAGCTAAACAGACTGAAGCTCCTTACAGCTAAACAGACTGAAGCTCCTTACAGCTAAACAGACTAAAGCTCCTTACAGCTAAACAGACTAAAGCTCCTTACAGCTAAACAGACTGAAGCTCCTTACAGCTAAACAGACTGAAGCTCCTTACAGCTAAACAGACTGAAGCTCTTTACAGCTAAACAGACTGAAGCTCCTTACAGCTAAACAGACTAAAGCTCCTTACAGCTAAACAGACTGAAGCTCCTTACAGCTAAACAGACTGAAGCTCCATACAGCTAAACAGACTGAAGCTCCTTACAGCTAAACAGACTGAAGCTCCTTACAGCTAAACAGACTAAAGCTCTTTACAGCTAAACAGACTGAAGCTCCTTACAGCTAAACAGACTAAAGCTCTTTACAGCTAAACAGACTGAAGCTCCTTACAGCTAAACAGACTGAAGCTCCTTACAGCTTAACAGACTAAAGCTCCTTACAGCTAAACTGACTGAAGGTCCTTACTGCTAAACAGACTGAAGCTCCTTACAGCTAAACAGACTGAAGCTCTTTACAGCTAAACAGAATAAAGCTCCTTACAGCTAAACAGACTAAAGCTCTTTACAGCTAAACAGACTGAAGCTCCTTACAGCTAAACAGACTGAAGCTCCTTACAGCTAAACAGACTAGAGCTCCTTACAGCTAAACAGACTGAAGCTCCTTAGAGCTAAACAGACTGAAGCTCCTTACAGCTAAACAGACTGAAGCTCTTTACAGCTAAACAGACTAAAGCTCTTTACAGCTAAACAGACTAAAGCTCCTTACAGCTAAACAGACTGAAGCTCCTTACAGCTAAACAGACTAAAGCTCTTTACAGCTAAACAGACTGAAGCTCTTTACAGCTAAACAGACTAAAGCTCTTTACAGCTAAACAGACTGAAGCTCCTTACAGCTAAACAGACTGAAGCTCCTTACAGCTAAACAGACTGAAGCTCCTTACAGCTAAACAGACTGAAGCTCCTTACAGCTAAACAGACTGAAGCTCCTTACAGCTAAACAGACTGAAGCTCCTTACAGCTAAACAGACTGAAGCTCCTTACAGCTAAACAGACTAAAACTCTTTACAGCTAAACAGACTGAAGCTCCTTACAGCTAAACAGACTAAAGCTCTTTACAGCTAAACAGACTGAAGCTCCTTACAGCTAAACAGACTGAAGCTCCTTACAGCTAAACAGACTAAAGCTCCTTACAGCTAAACTGACTGAAGGTCCTTACTGCTAAACAGACTGAAGCTCCTTACAGCTAAACAGACTGAAGCTCTTTACAGCTAAACAGAATAAAGCTCCTTACAGCTAAACAGACTAAAGCTCTTTACAGCTAAACAGACTGAAGCTCCTTACAGCTAAACAGACTAAAGCTCCTTACAGCTAAACAGAATAAAGCTCCTTACAGCTAAACAGACTAAAGCTCTTTACAGCTAAACAGACTGAAGCTCTTTACAGCTAAATAGACTAAAGCTCTTTACAGCTAAACAGACTGAAGCTCCTTACAGCTAAACAGACTGAAGCTCCTTACAGCTAAACAGACTGAAGCTCCTTACAGCTAAACAGACTGAAGCTCCTTACAGCTAAACAGACTAAAGCTCCTTACAGCTAAACTGACTGAAGGTCCTTACTGCTAAAGAGACTGAAGCTCCTTACAGCTAAACAGACTGAAGCTCTTTACAGCTAAACAGAATAAAGCTCCTTACAGCTAAACAGACTAAAGCTCTTTACAGCTAAACAGACTGAAGCTCCTTACAGCTAAACAGACTGAAGCTCCTTACAGCTAAACAGACTGGAAGCTCCTTACAGCTAAACAGACTGAAGCTCCTTACAGCTAAACAGACTAAAGCTCTTTACAGCTAAACAGACTGAAGCTCGTTACAGCTAAACAGACTAAAGCTCCTTACAGCTAAACAGACTGAAGCTCCTTACAGCTAAACAGACTGAAGCTCCTTACAGCTAAACAGACTGAAGCTCCTTACAGCTAAACAGACTGAAGCTCCTTACAGCTAAACAGACTGAAGCTCCTTACAGCTAAACAGACTGAAGCTCCTTACAGCTAAACAGACTGAAGCTCCTTACAGCTAAACAGACTGAAGCTCTTTACAGCTAAACAGAATAAAGCTCCTTACAGCTAAACAGACTAAAGCTCTTTACAGCTAAACAGACTGAAGCTCCTTACAGCTAAACAGACTGAAGCTCCTTACAGCTAAACAGACTAGAGCTCCTTACAGCTAAACA
Organism: Coregonus clupeaformis; assembly: GCF_020615455.1. Lineage (NCBI taxonomy): Eukaryota > Metazoa > Chordata > Actinopteri > Salmoniformes > Salmonidae > Coregonus > Coregonus clupeaformis. The sequence goes on along the minus strand of NC_059197.1, from coordinate 12,579,180 downwards.
GACTGAAGCTCCTTAGAGCTAAACAGACTGAAGCTCCTTACAGCTAAACAGACTGAAGCTCTTACAGCTAAACAGACTAAAGCTCTTTACAGCTAAACAGACTAAAGCTCCTTACAGCTAAACAGACTGAAGCTCCTTACAGCTAAACAGACTAAAGCTCTTTACAGCTAAACAGACTGAAGCTCTTTACAGCTAAACAGACTAAAGCTCTTTACAGCTAAACAGACTGAAGCTCCTTACAGCTAAACAGACTGAAGCTCCTTACAGCTAAACAGACTGAAGCTCCTTACAGCTAAACAGACTGAAGCTCCTTACAGCTAAACAGACTGAAGCTCCTTACAGCTAAACAGACTGAAGCTCCTTACAGCTAAACAGACTGAAGCTCCTTACAGCTAAACAGACTAAAACTCTTTACAGCTAAACAGACTGAAGCTCCTTACAGCTAAACAGACTAAAGCTCTTTACAGCTAAACAGACTGAAGCTCCTTACAGCTAAACAGACTGAAGCTCCTTACAGCTAAACAGACTCAAAGCTCCTTACAGCTAAACTGACTGAAGGTCCTTACTGCTAAACAGACTGAAGCTCCTTACAGCTAAACAGACTGAAGCTCTTTACAGCTAAACAGAATAAAGCTCCTTACAGCTAAACAGACTAAAGCTCTTTACAGCTAAACAGACTGAAGCTCCTTACAGCTAAACAGACTAAAGCTCCTTACAGCTAAACAGAATAAAGCTCCCTTACAGCTAAACAGACTAAAGCTCTTTACAGCTAAACAGACTGAAGCTCTTTACAGCTAAATAGACTAAAGCTCTTTACAGCTAAACAGACTGAAGCTCCTTACAGCTAAACAGACTGAAGCTCCTTACAGCTAAACAGACTGAAGCTCCTTACAGCTAAACAGACTGAAGCTCCTTACAGCTAAACAGACTAAAGCTCCTTACAGCTAAACTGACTGAAGGTCCTTACTGCTAAAGAGACTGAAGCTCCTTACAGCTAAACAGACTGAAGCTCTTTACAGCTAAACAGAATAAAGCTCCTTACAGCTAAACAGACTAAAGCTCTTTACAGCTAAACAGGACTGAAGCTCCTTACAGCTAAACAGACTGAAGCTCCTTACAGCTAAACAGACTGAAGCTCCTTACAGCTAAACAGACTGAAGCTCCTTACAGCTAAACAGACTAAAGCTCTTTACAGCTAAACAGACTGAAGCTCCTTACAGCTAAACAGACTAAAGCTCCTTACAGCTAAACAGACTGAAGCTCCTTACAGCTAAACAGACTGAAGCTCCTTACAGCTAAACAGACTGAAGCTCCTTACAGCTAAACAGACTGAAGCTCCTTACAGCTAAACAGACTGAAGCTCCTTACAGCTAAACAGACTGAAGCTCCTTACAGCTAAACAGACTGAAGCTCCTTACAGCTAAACAGACTGAAGCTCCTTACAGCTAAACAGACTGAAGCTCCCTTACAGCTAAACAGACTAAAGCTCTTTACAGCTAAACAGACTGAAGCTCCTTACAGCTAAACAGACTAAAGCTCTTTACAGCTAAACAGACTGAAGCTCCTTACAGCTAAACAGACTGAAGCTCCTTACAGCTAAACAGACTAAAAACTCCTTACAGCTAAACTGACTGAAGGTCCTTACTGCTAAACAGACTGAAGCTCCTTACAGCTAAACAGACTGAAGCTCTTTACAGCTAAACAGAATAAAGCTCCTTTTCAGCTAAACAGACTAAAGCTCTTTACAGCTAAACAGACTGAAGCTCCTTACAGCTAAACAGACTGAAGCTCCTTACAGCTAAACAGACTAAGGAGCTCCTTACAGCTAAACAGACTGAAGCTCCTTAGAGCTAAACAGACTGAAGCTCCTTACAGCTAAACAGACTGAAGCTCTTTACAGCTAAACAGACTAAAGCTCTTTACAGCTAAACAGACTGAAGCTCCTTACAGCTAAACAGACTAAAGCTCTTTACAGCTAAACAGACTGAAGCTCTTTACAGCTAAACAGACTAAAGCTCTTTACAGCTAAACAGACTGAAGCTCCTTACAGCTAAACAGACTGAAGCTCCTTACAGCTAAACAGACTGAAGCTCCTTACAGCTAAACAGACTAAAGCTCCTTACAGCTAAACAGACTAAAGCTCCTTACAGCTAAACAGACTGAAGCTCCTTACAGCTAAACAGACTAAAGCTCTTTACAGCTAAACAGACTGAAGCTCTTTACAGCTAAACAGACTAAAGCTCTTTACAGCTAAACAGACTGAAGCTCCTTACAGCTAAACAGACTGAAGCTCCTTACAGCTAAACAGACTGAAGCTCCTTACAGCTAAACAGACTAAAGCTCCTTACAGCTAAACAGACTAAAGCTCCTTACAGCTAAACAGACTAAAGCTCCTTACAGCTAAACAGACTAAAGCTCCTTACAGCTAAACAGACTGAAGCTCTTTACAGCTAAACAGACTGAAGCTCTTTACAGCTAAACAGACTGAAGCTCCTTAGAGCTAAACAGACTGAAGCTCCTTACAGCTAAACAGACTAAAGCTCCTTACAGCTAAACAGACTGAAGCTCCTTACAGCTAAACAGACTGAAGCTCCTTAGAGCTAAACAGACTGAAGCTCCTTACAGCTAAACAGACTAAAGCTCTTTACAGCTAAACAGACTGAAGCTCCTTACAGCTAAACAGACTGAAGCTCCTTACAGCTAAACAGACTGAAGCTCCTTACAGCTAAACAGACTAAAGCTCTTTACAGCTAAACAGACTGAAGCTCCTTACAGCTAAACAGACTGAAGCTCCTTACAGCTAAACAGACTGAAGCTCCTTACAGCTAAACAGACTGAAGCTCCTTACAGCTAAACAGACTGAAGCTCCTTACAGCTAAACAGACTAAAGCTCCTTACAGCTAAACAGACTAAAAGCTCCTTACAGCTAAACAGACTGAAGCTCCTTACAGCTAAACAGACTGAAGCTCCTTACAGCTAAACAGACTGAAGCTCCTTACAGCTAAACAGACTGAAGCTCCTTACAGCTAAACAGACTGAAGCTCCTTACAGCTAAACAGACTGAATCTCCTTACAGCTAAACAGACTGAAGCTCCTTACAGCTAAACAGACTGAAGCTCCTTACAGCTAAACAGACTAAAGCTCCTTACAGCTAAACAGACTGAAGCTCCTTACAGCTAAACAGACTGAAGCTCCTTACAGCTAAACAGACTGAAGCTCCTTACAGCTAAACAGACTGAAGCTCCTTACAGCTAAACAGACTAAAGCTCCTTACAGCTAAACAGACTAAAGCTCCTTACAGCTAAACAGACTGAAGCTCCTTACAGCTAAACAGACTGAAGCTCCTTACAGCTAAACAGACTGAAGCTCTTTACAGCTAAACAGACTGAAGCTCCTTACAGCTAAACAGACTAAAGCTCCTTACAGCTAAACAGACTGAAGCTCCTTACAGCTAAACAGACTGAAGCTCCATACAGCTAAACAGACTGAAGCTCCTTACAGCTAAACAGACTGAAGCTCCTTACAGCTAAACAGACTAAAGCTCTTTACAGCTAAACAGACTGAAGCTCCTTACAGCTAAACAGACTAAAGCTCTTTACAGCTAAACAGACTGAAGCTCCTTACAGCTAAACAGACTGAAGCTCCTTACAGTTTAACAGATTAAAGCTCCTTACAGCTAAACTGACTGAAGGTCCTTACTGCTAAACAGACTGAAGCTCCTTACAGCTAAACAGACTGAAGCTCTTTACAGCTAAACAGAATAAAGCTCCTTACAGCTAAACAGACTAAAGCTCTTTACAGCTAAACAGACTGAAGCTCCTTACAGCTAAACAGACTGAAGCTCCTTACAGCTAAACAGACTAGAGCTCCTTACAGCTAAACAGACTGAAGCTCCTTAGAGCTAAACAGACTGAAGCTCCTTACAGCTAAACAGACTGAAGCTCTTTACAGCTAAACAGACTAAAGCTCTTTACAGCTAAACAGACTAAAGCTCCTTACAGCTAAACAGACTGAAGCTCCTTACAGCTAAACAGACTAAAGCTCTTTACAGCTAAACAGACTGAAGCTCTTTACAGCTAAACAGACTAAAGCTCTTTACAGCTAAACAGACTGAAGCTCCTTACAGCTAAACAGACTGAAGCTCCTTACAGCTAAACAGACTGAAGCTCCTTACAGCTAAACAGACTGAAGCTCCTTACAGCTAAACAGACTGAAGCTCCTTACAGCTAAACAGACTGAAGCTCCTTACAGCTAAACAGACTGAAGCTCCTTACAGCTAAACAGACTAAAACTCTTTACAGCTAAACAGACTGAAGCTCCTTACAGCTAAACAGACTAAAGCTCTTTACAGCTAAACAGACTGAAGCTCCTTACAGCTAAACAGACTGAAGCTCCTTACAGCTAAACAGACTAAAGCTCCTTACAGCTAAACTGACTGAAGGTCCTTACTGCTAAACAGACTGAAGCTCCTTACAGCTAAACAGACTGAAGCTCTTTACAGCTAAACAGAATAAAGCTCCTTACAGCTAAACAGACTAAAGCTCTTTACAGCTAAACAGACTGAAGCTCCTTACAGCTAAACAGACTAAAGCTCCTTACAGCTAAACAGAATAAAGCTCCCTTACAGCTAAACAGACTAAAGCTCTTTACAGCTAAACAGACTGAAGCTCTTTACAGCTAAATAGACTAAAGCTCTTTACAGCTAAACAGACTGAAGCTCCTTACAGCTAAACAGACTGAAGCTCCTTACAGCTAAACAGACTAAAGCTCTTTACAGCTAAACAGACTGAAGCTCCTTACAGCTAAACAGACTAAAGCTCTTTACAGCTAAACAGACTGAAGCTCCTTACAGCTAAACAGACTGAAGCTCCTTACAGCTAAACAGACTAAAGCTCCTTACAGCTAAACTGACTGAAGGTCCTTACTGCTAAACAGACTAAAGCTCTTTACAGCTAAACAGACTGAAGCTCTTTACAGCTAAACAGACTAAAGCTCTTTACAGCTAAACAGACTGAAGCTCCTTACAGCTAAACAGACTGAAGCTCCTTACAGCTAAACAGACTGAAGCTCCTTACAGCTAAACAGACTAAAGCTCCTTACAGCTAAACAGACTAAAGCTCCTTACAGCTAAACAGACTAAAGCTCCTTACAGCTAAACAGACTAAAGCTCCTTACAGCTAAACAGACTGAAGCTCTTTACAGCTAAACAGACTGAAGCTCTTTACAGCTAAACAGACTGAAGCTCCTTAGAGCTAAACAGACTGAAGCTCCTTACAGCTAAACAGACTGAAGCTCCTTACAGCTAAACAGACTGAAGCTCCTTACAGCTAAACAGACTAAAGCTCTTTACAGCTAAACAGACTGAAGCTCCTTACAGCTAAACAGACTGAAGCTCCTTACAGCTAAACAGACTGAAGCTCCTTACAGCTAAACAGACTGAAGCTCCTTACAGCTAAACAGACTGAAGCTCCTTACAGCTAAACAGACTAAAGCTCCTTACAGCTAAACAGACTAAAGCTCCTTACAGCTAAACAGACTGAAGCTCCTTACAGCTAAACAGACTGAAGCTCCTTACAGCTAAACAGACTGAAGCTCCTTACAGCTAAACAGACTGAAGCTCCTTACAGCTAAACAGACTGAAGCTCCTTACAGCTAAACAGACTGAATCTCCTTACAGCTAAACAGACTGAAGCTCCTTACAGCTAAACAGACTGAAGCTCCTTACAGCTAAACAGACTAAAGCTCCTTACAGCTAAACAGACTGAAGCTCCTTACAGCTAAACAGACTGAAGCTCCTTACAGCTAAACAGACTGAAGCTCCTTACAGCTAAACAGACTGAAGCTCCTTACAGCTAAACAGACTAAAGCTCCTTACAGCTAAACAGACTAAAGCTCCTTACAGCTAAACAGACTGAAGCTCCTTACAGCTAAACAGACTGAAGCTCCTTACAGCTAAACAGACTGAAGCTCTTTACAGCTAAACAGACTGAAGCTCCTTACAGCTAAACAGACTAAAGCTCCTTACAGCTAAACAGACTGAAGCTCCTTACAGCTAAACAGACTGAAGCTCCATACAGCTAAACAGACTGAAGCTCCTTACAGCTAAACAGACTGAAGCTCCTTACAGCTAAACAGACTGAAGCTCTTTACAGCTAAACAGACTGAAGCTCCTTACAGCTAAACAGACTAAAGCTCCTTACAGCTAAACAGACTGAAGCTCCTTACAGCTAAACAGACTGAAGCTCCATACAGCTAAACAGACTGAAGCTCCTTACAGCTAAACAGACTGAAGCTCCTTACAGCTAAACAGACTAAAGCTCTTTACAGCTAAACAGACTGAAGCTCCTTACAGCTAAACAGACTAAAGCTCTTTACAGCTAAACAGACTGAAGCTCCTTACAGCTAAACAGACTGAAGCTCCTTACAGCTTAACAGACTAAAGCTCCTTACAGCTAAACTGACTGAAGGTCCTTACTGCTAAACAGACTGGAAGCTCCTTACAGCTAAACAGACTGAAGCTCTTTACAGCTAAACAGAATAAAGCTCCTTACAGCTAAACAGACTAAAGCTCTTTACAGCTAAACAGACTGAAGCTCCTTACAGCTAAACAGACTGAAGCTCCTTACAGCTAAACAGACTAGAGCTCCTTACAGCTAAACAGACTGAAGCTCCTTAGAGCTAAACAGACTGAAGCTCCTTACAGCTAAACAGACTGAAGCTCTTTACAGCTAAACAGACTAAAGCTCTTTACAGCTAAACAGACTAAAGCTCCTTACAGCTAAACAGACTGAAGCTCCTTACAGCTAAACAGACTAAAGCTCTTTACAGCTAAACAGACTGAAGCTCTTTACAGCTAAACAGACTAAAGCTCTTTACAGCTAAACAGACTGAAGCTCCTTACAGCTAAACAGACTGAAGCTCCTTACAGCTAAACAGACTGAAGCTCCTTACAGCTAAACAGACTGAAGCTCCTTACAGCTAAACAGACTGAAGCTCCTTACAGCTAAACAGACTGAAGCTCCTTACAGCTAAACAGACTAAAACTCTTTACAGCTAAACAGACTGAAGCTCCTTACAGCTAAACAGACTAAAGCTCTTTACAGCTAAACAGACTGAAGCTCCTTACAGCTAAACAGACTGAAGCTCCTTACAGCTAAACAGACTAAAGCTCCTTACAGCTAAACTGACTGAAGGTCCTTACTGCTAAACAGACTGAAGCTCCTTACAGCTAAACAGACTGAAGCTCTTTACAGCTAAACAGAATAAAGCTCCTTACAGCTAAACAGACTAAAGCTCTTTACAGCTAAACAGACTGAAGTTCCTTACAGCTAAACAGACTAAAGCTCCTTACAGCTAAACAGAATAAAGCTCCTTACAGCTAAACAGACTAAAGCTCTTTACAGCTAAACAGACTGAAGCTCTTTACAGCTAAATAGACTAAAGCTCTTTACAGCTAAACAGACTGAAGCTCCTTACAGCTAAACAGACTGAAGCTCCTTACAGCTAAACAGACTAAAGCTCTTTACAGCTAAACAGACTGAAGCTCCTTACAGCTAAACAGACTAAAGCTCTTTACAGCTAAACAGACTGAAGCTCCTTACAGCTAAACAGACTGAAGCTCCTTACAGCTAAACAGACTAAAGCTCCTTACAGCTAAACTGACTGAAGGTCCTTACTGCTAAACAGACTGAAGCTCCTTACAGCTAAACAGACTGAAGCTCTTTACAGCTAAACAGAATAAAGCTCCTTACAGCTAAACAGACTAAAGCTCTTTACAGCTAAACAGACTGAAGCTCCTTACAGCTAAACAGACTGAAGCTCCTTACAGCTAAACAGACGGAAGCTCCTTACAGCTAAACAGACTGAAGCTCCTTACAGCTAAACAGACTAAAGCTCTTTACAGCTAAACAGACTGAAGCTCGTTACAGCTAAACAGACTAAAGCTCCTTACAGCTAAACAGACTGAAGCTCCTTACAGCTAAACAGACTGAAGCTCCTTACAGCTAAACAGACTGAAGCTCCTTACAGCTAAACAGACTGAAGCTCCTTACAGCTAAACAGACTGAAGCTCCTTACAGCTAAACAGACTGAAGCTCCTTACAGCTAAACAGACTGAAGCTCCTTACAGCTAAACAGACTGAAGCTCCTTACAGCTAAACAGACTAAAGCTCTTTACAGCTAAACAGACTGAAGCTCCTTACAGCTAAACAGACTAAAGCTCTTTACAGCTAAACAGACTGAAGCTCCTTACAGCTAAACAGACTGAAGCTCCTTACAGCTAAACAGACTAAAGCTCCTTACAGCTAAACTGACTGAAGGTCCTTACTGCTAAACAGACTGAAGCTCCTTACAGCTAAACAGACTGAAGCTCTTTACAGCTAAACAGAATAAAGCTCCTTTCAGCTAAACAGACTAAAGCTCTTTACAGCTAAACAGACTGAAGCTCCTTACAGCTAAACAGACTGAAGCTCCTTACAGCTAAACAGACTAGAGCTCCTTACAGCTAAACAGACTGAAGCTCCTTAGAGCTAAACAGACTGAAGCTCCTTACAGCTAAACAGACTGAAGCTCTTTACAGCTAAACAGACTAAAGCTCTTTACAGCTAAACAGACTAAAGCTCCTTACAGCTAAACAGACTGAAGCTCCTTACAGCTAAACAGACTAAAGCTCTTTACAGCTAAACAGACTGGAAGCTCTTTACAGCTAAACAGACTAAAGCTCTTTACAGCTAAACAGACTGAAGCTCCTTACAGCTAAACAGACTGAAGCTCCTTACAGCTAAACAGACTGAAGCTCCTTACAGCTAAACAGACTGAAGCTCCTTACAGCTAAACAGACTAAAGCTCTTTACAGCTAAACAGACTGAAGCTCGTTACAGCTAAACAGACTGAAGCTCCTTACAGCTAAACAGACTGAAGCTCCTTACAGCTAAACAGACTGAAGCTCCTTACAGCTAAACAGACTGAAGCTCCTTACAGCTAAACAGACTAAAGCTCTTTACAGCTAAACAGACTGAAGCTCGTTACAGCTAAACAGACTAAAGCTCATTACAGCTAAACTGACTGAAGGTCCTTACTGCTAATCAGACTGAAGCTCCTTACAGCTAAACAGAATAAAGCTCCTTACAGCTAAACAGACTAAAGCTCTTTACAGCTAAACAGACTGAAGCTCTTTACAGCTAAATAGACTAAAGCTCTTTACAGCTAAACAGACTGAAGCACTTTACAGCTAAACAGACTAACGCTCTTTACAGCTAAACAGACTGAAGCTCCTTACAGCTAAACAGACTAAAGCTCCTTACAGCTAAACAGACTAAAGCTCCTTACAGCTAAACAGACTGAAGCTCCTTACAGCTAAACAGACTGAAGCTCCTTACAGCTAAACAGACTGAAGCTCCTTACAGCTAAACAGACTGAAGCTCATTACAGCTAAACAGACTAAAGCTCCTTACAGCTAAACAGACTAAAGCTCTTTACAGCTAAACAGAATGAAGCTCCTTACAGCTAAACAGACTGAAGCTCCTTACAGCTAAACAGACTAAAGCTCCTTACAGCTAAACTGACTGAAGGTCCTTACTGCTAAACAGACTGAAGCTCCTTACAGCTAAACAGACTGAAGCTCTTTACAGCTAAACAGAATAAAGCTCCTTACAGCTAAACAGACTAAAGCTCTTTACAGCTAAACAGACTGAAGCTCCTTACAGCTAAACAGACTGAAGCTCCTTACAGCTAAACAGACTGAAGCTCCTTACAGCTAAACAGACTGAAGCTCCTTACAGCTAAACAGACTAAAGCTCTTTACAGCTAAACAGACTGAAGCTCGTTACAGCTAAACAGACTAAAGCTCCTTACAGCTAAACAGACTGAAGCTCCTTACAGCTAAACAGACTGAAGCTCCTTACAGCTAAACAGACTGAAGCTCCTTACAGCTAAACAGACTGAAGCTCCTTACAGCTAAACAGACTGAAGCTCCTTACAGCTAAACAGACTGAAGCTCCTTACAGCTAAACAGACTGAAGCTCCTTACAGCTAAACAGACTGAAGCTCCTTACAGCTAAACAGACTAAAGCTCTTTACAGCTAAACAGACTGAAGCTCCTTACAGCTAAACAGACTAAAGCTCTTTACAGCTAAACAGACTGAAGCTCCTTACAGCTAAACAGACTGAAGCTCCTTACAGCTAAACAGACTAAAGCTCCTTACAGCTAAACAGACCAAAGCTCCTTACAGCTAAACTGACTGAAGGTCCTTACTGCTAAACAGACTGAAGCTCCTTACAGCTAAACAGACTGAAGCTCTTTACAGCTAAACAGAATAAAGTTCCTTTCAGCTAAACAGACTAAAGCTCTTTACAGCTAAACAGACTGAAGCTCCTTACAGCTAAACAGACTGAAGCTCCTTACAGCTAAACAGACTAGAGCTCCTTACAGCTAAATAGACTGAAGCTCCTTAGAGCTAAACAGACTGAAGCTCCTTACAGCTAAACAGACTGAAGCTCTTTACAGCTAAACAGACTAAAGCTCTTTACAGCTAAACAGACTAAAGCTCCTTACAGCTAAACAGACTGAAGCTCCTTACAGCTAAACAGACTAAAGCTCTTTACAGCTAAACAGACTGAAGCTCTTTACAGCTAAACAGACTAAAGCTCTTTACAGCTAAACAGACTGAAGCTCCTTACAGCTAAACAGACTGAAGCTCCTTACAGCTAAACAGACTGAAGCTCCTTACAGCTAAACAGACTGAAGCTCCTTACAGCTAAACAGACTAAAGCTCTTTACAGCTAAACAGACTGAAGCTCGTTACAGCTAAACAGACTGAAGCTCCTTACAGCTAAACAGACTGAAGCTCCTTACAGCTAAACAGACTGAAGCTCCTTACAGCTAAACAGACTGAAGCTCCTTACAGCTAAACAGACTAAAGCTCTTTACAGCTAAACAGACTGAAGCTCGTTACAGCTAAACAGACTAAAGCTCCTTACAGCTAAACTGACTGAAGGTCCTTACTGCTAAACAGACTGAAGCTCCTTACAGCTAAACAGAATAAAGCTCCTTACAGCTAAACAGACTAAAGCTCTTTACAGCTAAACAGACTGAAGCTCTTTACAGCTAAATAGACTAAAGCTCTTTACAGCTAAACAGACTGAAGCACTTTACAGCTAAACAGACTAACGCTCTTTACAGCTAAACAGACTGAAGCTCCTTACAGCTAAACAGACTAAAGCTCCTTACAGCTAAACAGACTAAAGCTCCTTACAGCTAAACAGACTGAAGCTCCTTACAGCTAAACAGACTGAAGCTCCTTACAGCTAAACAGACTGAAGCTCCTTACAGCTAAACAGACTGAAGCTCATTACAGCTAAACAGACTAAAGCTCCTTACAGCTAAACAGACTAAAGCTCTTTACAGCTAAATAGACTAAAGCTCTTTACAGCTAAACAGACTGAATCTCTTTACAGCTAAACAGACTAAAGCTATTTACAGCTAAACAGACTGAAGCTCCTTACAGCTAAACAGACTAAAGCTCTTTACAGCTAAATAGACTAAAGCTCTTTACAGCTAAACAGACAATCTCTTTACAGCTAAACAGACTGAAGCTCCTTACAGCTAAACAGACTGAAGCTCCTTACAGCTAAACAGACTGAAGCTCCTTACAGCTAAACAGACTGAAGCTCCTTACAGCTAAACAGACTAAAGCTCTTTACAGCTAAACAGACTGAAGCTCGTTACAGCTAAACAGACTAAAGCTCCTTACAGCTAAACAGACTGAAGCTCCTTACAGCTAAACAGACTGAAGCTCCTTACAGCTAAACAGACTGAAGCTCCTTACAGCTAAACAGACTGAAGCTCCTTACAGCTAAACAGACTGAAGCTCCTTACAGCTAAACAGACTGAAGCTCCTTACAGCTAAACAGACTGAAGCTCCTTACAGCTAAACAGACTAAAGCTCTTTACAGCTAAACAGACTGAAGCTCCTTACAGCTAAACAGACTAAAGCTCTTTACAGCTAAACAGACTGAAGCTCCTTACAGCTAAACAGACTGAAGCTCCTTACAGCTAAACAGACTAAAGCTCCTTACAGCTAAACAGACTAAAGCTCCTTACAGCTAAACTGACTGAAGGTCCTTACTGCTAAACAGACTGAAGCTCCTTACAGCTAAACAGACTGAAGCTCTTTACAGCTAAACAGAATAAAGCTCCTTTCAGCTAAACAGACTAAAGCTCTTTACAGCTAAACAGACTGAAGCTCCTTACAGCTAAACAGACTGAAGCTCCTTACAGCTAAACAGACTAGAGCTCCTTACAGCTAAACAGACTGAAGCTCCTTAGAGCTAAACAGACTGAAGCTCCTTACAGCTAAACAGACTGAAGCTCCTTACAGCTAAACAGACTGAAGCTCCATACAGCTAAACAGACTGAAGCTCCTTACAGCTAAACAGACTGAAGCTCCTTACAGCTAAACAGACTGAAGCTCTTTACAGCTAAACAGACTGAAGCTCCTTACAGCTAAACAGACTAAAGCTCCTTACAGCTAAACAGACTGAAGCTCCTTACAGCTAAACAGACTGAAGCTCCATACAGCTAAACAGACTGAAGCTCCTTACAGCTAAACAGACTGAAGCTCCTTACAGCTAAACAGACTAAAGCTCTTTACAGCTAAACAGACTGAAGCTCCTTACAGCTAAACAGACTAAAGCTCTTTACAGCTAAACAGACTGAAGCTCCTTACAGCTAAACAGACTGAAGCTCCTTACAGCTTAACAGACTAAAGCTCCTTACAGCTAAACTGACTGAAGGTCCTTACTGCTAAACAGACTGAAGCTCCTTACAGCTAAACAGACTGAAGCTCTTTACAGCTAAACAGAATAAAGCTCCTTACAGCTAAACAGACTAAAGCTCTTTACAGCTAAACAGACTGAAGCTCCTTACAGCTAAACAGACTGAAGCTCCTTACAGCTAAACAGACTAGAGCTCCTTACAGCTAAACAGACTGAAGCTCCTTAGAGCTAAACAGACTGAAGCTCCTTACAGCTAAACAGACTGAAGCTCTTTACAGCTAAACAGACTAAAGCTCTTTACAGCTAAACAGACTAAAGCTCCTTACAGCTAAACAGACTGAAGCTCCTTACAGCTAAACAGACTAAAGCTCTTTACAGCTAAACAGACTGAAGCTCTTTACAGCTAAACAGACTAAAGCTCTTTACAGCTAAACAGACTGAAGCTCCTTACAGCTAAACAGACTGAAGCTCCTTACAGCTAAACAGACTGAAGCTCCTTACAGCTAAACAGACTGAAGCTCCTTACAGCTAAACAGACTGAAGCTCCTTACAGCTAAACAGACTGAAGCTCCTTACAGCTAAACAGACTGAAGCTCCTTACAGCTAAACAGACTAAAACTCTTTACAGCTAAACAGACTGAAGCTCCTTACAGCTAAACAGACTAAAGCTCTTTACAGCTAAACAGACTGAAGCTCCTTACAGCTAAACAGACTGAAGCTCCTTACAGCTAAACAGACTAAAGCTCCTTACAGCTAAACTGACTGAAGGTCCTTACTGCTAAACAGACTGAAGCTCCTTACAGCTAAACAGACTGAAGCTCTTTACAGCTAAACAGAATAAAGCTCCTTACAGCTAAACAGACTAAAGCTCTTTACAGCTAAACAGACTGAAGTTCCTTACAGCTAAACAGACTAAAGCTCCTTACAGCTAAACAGAATAAAGCTCCTTACAGCTAAACAGACTAAAGCTCTTTACAGCTAAACAGACTGAAGCTCTTTACAGCTAAATAGACTAAAGCTCTTTACAGCTAAACAGACTGAAGCTCCTTACAGCTAAACAGACTGAAGCTCCTTACAGCTAAACAGACTAAAGCTCTTTACAGCTAAACAGACTGAAGCTCCTTACAGCTAAACAGACTAAAGCTCTTTACAGCTAAACAGACTGAAGCTCCTTACAGCTAAACAGACTGAAGCTCCTTACAGCTAAACAGACTAAAGCTCCTTACAGCTAAACTGACTGAAGGTCCTTACTGCTAAACAGACTGAAGCTCCTTACAGCTAAACAGACTGAAGCTCTTTACAGCTAAACAGAATAAAGCTCCTTACAGCTAAACAGACTAAAGCTCTTTACAGCTAAACAGACTGAAGCTCCTTACAGCTAAACAGACTGAAGCTCCTTACAGCTAAACAGACGGAAGCTCCTTACAGCTAAACAGACTGAAGCTCCTTACAGCTAAACAGACTAAAGCTCTTTACAGCTAAACAGACTGAAGCTCGTTACAGCTAAACAGACTAAAGCTCCTTACAGCTAAACAGACTGAAGCTCCTTACAGCTAAACAGACTGAAGCTCCTTACAGCTAAACAGACTGAAGCTCCTTACAGCTAAACAGACTGAAGCTCCTTACAGCTAAACAGACTGAAGCTCCTTACAGCTAAACAGACTGAAGCTCCTTACAGCTAAACAGACTGAAGCTCCTTACAGCTAAACAGACTGAAGCTCCTTACAGCTAAACAGACTAAAGCTCTTTACAGCTAAACAGACTGAAGCTCCTTACAGCTAAACAGACTAAAGCTCTTTACAGCTAAACAGACTGAAGCTCCTTACAGCTAAACAGACTGAAGCTCCTTACAGCTAAACAGACTAAAGCTCCTTACAGCTAAACTGACTGAAGGTCCTTACTGCTAAACAGACTGAAGCTCCTTACAGCTAAACAGACTGAAGCTCTTTACAGCTAAACAGAATAAAGCTCCTTTCAGCTAAACAGACTAAAGCTCTTTACAGCTAAACAGACTGAAGCTCCTTACAGCTAAACAGACTGAAGCTCCTTACAGCTAAACAGACTAGAGCTCCTTACAGCTAAACAGACTGAAGCTCCTTAGAGCTAAACAGACTGAAGCTCCTTACAGCTAAACAGACTGAAGCTCTTTACAGCTAAACAGACTAAAGCTCTTTACAGCTAAACAGACTAAAGCTCCTTACAGCTAAACAGACTGAAGCTCCTTACAGCTAAACAGACTAAAGCTCTTTACAGCTAAACAGACTGAAGCTCTTTACAGCTAAACAGACTAAAGCTCTTTACAGCTAAACAGACTGAAGCTCCTTACAGCTAAACAGACTGAAGCTCCTTACAGCTAAACAGACTGAAGCTCCTTACAGCTAAACAGACTGAAGCTCCTTACAGCTAAACAGACTAAAGCTCTTTACAGCTAAACAGACTGAAGCTCGTTACAGCTAAACAGACTGAAGCTCCTTACAGCTAAACAGACTGAAGCTCCTTACAGCTAAACAGACTGAAGCTCCTTACAGCTAAACAGACTGAAGCTCCTTACAGCTAAACAGACTAAAGCTCTTTACAGCTAAACAGACTGAAGCTCGTTACAGCTAAACAGACTAAAGCTCATTACAGCTAAACTGACTGAAGGTCCTTACTGCTAATCAGACTGAAGCTCCTTACAGCTAAACAGAATAAAGCTCCTTACAGCTAAACAGACTAAAGCTCTTTACAGCTAAACAGACTGAAGCTCTTTACAGCTAAATAGACTAAAGCTCTTTACAGCTAAACAGACTGAAGCACTTTACAGCTAAACAGACTAACGCTCTTTACAGCTAAACAGACTGAAGCTCCTTACAGCTAAACAGACTAAAGCTCCTTACAGCTAAACAGACTAAAGCTCCTTACAGCTAAACAGACTGAAGCTCCTTACAGCTAAACAGACTGAAGCTCCTTACAGCTAAACAGACTGAAGCTCCTTACAGCTAAACAGACTGAAGCTCATTACAGCTAAACAGACTAAAGCTCCTTACAGCTAAACAGACTAAAGCTCTTTACAGCTAAACAGAATGAAGCTCCTTACAGCTAAACAGACTGAAGCTCCTTACAGCTAAACAGACTAAAGCTCCTTACAGCTAAACTGACTGAAGGTCCTTACTGCTAAACAGACTGAAGCTCCTTACAGCTAAACAGACTGAAGCTCTTTACAGCTAAACAGAATAAAGCTCCTTACAGCTAAACAGACTAAAGCTCTTTACAGCTAAACAGACTGAAGCTCCTTACAGCTAAACAGACTGAAGCTCCTTACAGCTAAACAGACTGAAGCTCCTTACAGCTAAACAGACTGAAGCTCCTTACAGCTAAACAGACTAAAGCTCTTTACAGCTAAACAGACTGAAGCTCGTTACAGCTAAACAGACTAAAGCTCCTTACAGCTAAACAGACTGAAGCTCCTTACAGCTAAACAGACTGAAGCTCCTTACAGCTAAACAGACTGAAGCTCCTTACAGCTAAACAGACTGAAGCTCCTTACAGCTAAACAGACTGAAGCTCCTTACAGCTAAACAGACTGAAGCTCCTTACAGCTAAACAGACTGAAGCTCCTTACAGCTAAACAGACTGAAGCTCCTTACAGCTAAACAGACTAAAGCTCTTTACAGCTAAACAGACTGAAGCTCCTTACAGCTAAACAGACTAAAGCTCTTTACAGCTAAACAGACTGAAGCTCCTTACAGCTAAACAGACTGAAGCTCCTTACAGCTAAACAGACTAAAGCTCCTTACAGCTAAACAGACCAAAGCTCCTTACAGCTAAACTGACTGAAGGTCCTTACTGCTAAACAGACTGAAGCTCCTTACAGCTAAACAGACTGAAGCTCTTTACAGCTAAACAGAATAAAGTTCCTTTCAGCTAAACAGACTAAAGCTCTTTACAGCTAAACAGACTGAAGCTCCTTACAGCTAAACAGACTGAAGCTCCTTACAGCTAAACAGACTAGAGCTCCTTACAGCTAAATAGACTGAAGCTCCTTACAGCTAAATAGACTGAAGCTCCTTACAGCTAAACAGACTGAAGCTCTTTACAGCTAAACAGACTAAAGCTCTTTACAGCTAAACAGACTAAAGCTCCTTACAGCTAAACAGACTGAAGCTCCTTACAGCTAAACAGACTAAAGCTCTTTACAGCTAAACAGACTGAAGCTCTTTACAGCTAAACAGACTAAAGCTCTTTACAGCTAAACAGACTGAAGCTCCTTACAGCTAAACAGACTGAAGCTCCTTACAGCTAAACAGACTGAAGCTCCTTACAGCTAAACAGACTGAAGCTCCTTACAGCTAAACAGACTAAAGCTCTTTACAGCTAAACAGACTGAAGCTCGTTACAGCTAAACAGACTGAAGCTCCTTACAGCTAAACAGACTGAAGCTCCTTACAGCTAAACAGACTGAAGCTCCTTACAGCTAAACAGACTGAAGCTCCTTACAGCTAAACAGACTAAAGCTCTTTACAGCTAAACAGACTGAAGCTCGTTACAGCTAAACAGACTAAAGCTCATTACAGCTAAACTGACTGAAGGTCCTTACTGCTAATCAGACTGAAGCTCCTTACAGCTAAACAGAATAAAGCTCCTTACAGCTAAACAGACTAAAGCTCTTTACAGCTAAACAGACTGAAGCTCTTTACAGCTAAATAGACTAAAGCTCTTTACAGCTAAACAGACTGAAGCACTTTACAGCTAAACAGACTAACGCTCTTTACAGCTAAACAGACTGAAGCTCCTTACAGCTAAACAGACTAAAGCTCCTTACAGCTAAACAGACTAAAGCTCCTTACAGCTAAACAGACTGAAGCTCCTTACAGCTAAACAGACTGAAGCTCCTTACAGCTAAACAGACTGAAGCTCCTTACAGCTAAACAGACTGAAGCTCATTACAGCTAAACAGACTAAAGCTCCTTACAGCTAAACAGACTAAAGCTCTTTACAGCTAAACAGAATGAAGCTCCTTACAGCTAAACAGACTGAAGCTCCTTACAGCTAAACAGACTAAAGCTCCTTACAGCTAAACTGACTGAAGGTCCTTACTGCTAAACAGACTGAAGCTCCTTACAGCTAAACAGACTGAAGCTCTTTACAGCTAAACAGAATAAAGCTCCTTACAGCTAAACAGACTAAAGCTCTTTACAGCTAAACAGACTGAAGCTCCTTACAGCTAAACAGACTGAAGCTCCTTACAGCTAAACAGACTGAAGCTCCTTACAGCTAAACAGACTGAAGCTCCTTACAGCTAAACAGACTAAAGCTCTTTACAGCTAAACAGACTGAAGCTCGTTACAGCTAAACAGACTAAAGCTCCTTACAGCTAAACAGACTGAAGCTCCTTACAGCTAAACAGACTGAAGCTCCTTACAGCTAAACAGACTGAAGCTCCTTACAGCTAAACAGACTGAAGCTCCTTACAGCTAAACAGACTGAAGCTCCTTACAGCTAAACAGACTGAAGCTCCTTACAGCTAAACAGACTGAAGCTCCTTACAGCTAAACAGACTGAAGCTCCTTACAGCTAAACAGACTAAAGCTCTTTACAGCTAAACAGACTGAAGCTCCTTACAGCTAAACAGACTAAAGCTCTTTACAGCTAAACAGACTGAAGCTCCTTACAGCTAAACAGACTGAAGCTCCTTACAGCTAAACAGACTAAAGCTCCTTACAGCTAAACAGACCAAAGCTCCTTACAGCTAAACTGACTGAAGGTCCTTACTGCTAAACAGACTGAAGCTCCTTACAGCTAAACAGACTGAAGCTCTTTACAGCTAAACAGAATAAAGTTCCTTTCAGCTAAACAGACTAAAGCTCTTTACAGCTAAACAGACTGAAGCTCCTTACAGCTAAACAGACTGAAGCTCCTTACAGCTAAACAGACTAGAGCTCCTTACAGCTAAATAGACTGAAGCTCCTTACAGCTAAACAGACTGAAGCTCCTTACAGCTAAACAGACTGAAGCTCTTTACAGCTAAACAGACTAAAGCTCTTTACAGCTAAACAGACTAAAGCTCCTTACAGCTAAACAGACTGAAGCTCCCTTACAGCTAAACAGACTAAAGCTCTTTACAGCTAAACAGACTGAAGCTCTTTACAGCTAAACAGACTAAAGCTCTTTACAGCTAAACAGACTGAAGCTCCTTACAGCTAAACAGACTGAAGCTCCTTACAGCTAAACAGACTGAAGCTCCTTACAGCTAAACAGACTGAAGCTCCTTACAGCTAAACAGACTAAAGCTCTTTACAGCTAAACAGACTGAAGCTCGTTACAGCTAAACAGACTGAAGCTCCTTACAGCTAAACAGACTGAAGCTCCTTACAGCTAAACAGACTGAAGCTCCTTACAGCTAAACAGACTGAAGCTCCTTACAGCTAAACAGACTAAAGCTCTTTACAGCTAAACAGACTGAAGCTCGTTACAGCTAAACAGACTAAAGCTCCTTACAGCTAAACTGACTGAAGGTCCTTACTGCTAAACAGACTGAAGCTCCTTACAGCTAAACAGAATAAAGCTCCTTACAGCTAAACAGACTAAAGCTCTTTACAGCTAAACAGACTGAAGCTCTTTACAGCTAAATAGACTAAAGCTCTTTACAGCTAAACAGACTGAAGCACTTTACAGCTAAACAGACTAACGCTCTTTACAGCTAAACAGACTGAAGCTCCTTACAGCTAAACAGACTAAAGCTCCTTACAGCTAAACAGAATAAAGCTCCTTACAGCTAAACAGACTGAAGCTCCTTACAGCTAAACAGACTGAAGCTCCTTACAGCTAAACAGACTGAAGCTCCTTACAGCTAAACAGACTGAAGCTCATTACAGCTAAACAGACTAAAGCTCCTTACAGCTAAACAGACTAAAGCTCTTTACAGCTAAATAGACTAAAGCTCTTTACAGCTAAACAGACTGAATCTCTTTACAGCTAAACAGACTAAAGCTATTTACAGCTAAACAGACTGAAGCTCCTTACAGCTAAACAGACTAAAGCTCTTTACAGCTAAATAGACTAAAGCTCTTTACAGCTAAACAGACAATCTCTTTACAGCTAAACAGACTGAAGCTCCTTACAGCTAAACAGACTGAAGCTCCTTACAGCTAAACAGACTGAAGCTCCTTACAGCTAAACAGACTGAAGCTCCTTACAGCTAAACAGACTAAAGCTCTTTACAGCTAAACAGACTGAAGCTCGTTACAGCTAAACAGACTAAAGCTCCTTACAGCTAAACAGACTGAAGCTCCTTACAGCTAAACAGACTGAAGCTCCTTACAGCTAAACAGACTGAAGCTCCTTACAGCTAAACAGACTGAAGCTCCTTACAGCTAAACAGACTGAAGCTCCTTACAGCTAAACAGACTGAAGCTCCTTACAGCTAAACAGACTGAAGCTCCTTACAGCTAAACAGACTAAAGCTCTTTACAGCTAAACAGACTGAAGCTCCTTACAGCTAAACAGACTAAAGCTCTTTACAGCTAAACAGACTGAAGCTCCTTACAGCTAAACAGACTGAAGCTCCTTACAGCTAAACAGACTAAAGCTCCTTACAGCTAAACAGACTAAAGCTCCTTACAGCTAAACTGACTGAAGGTCCTTACTGCTAAACAGACTGAAGCTCCTTACAGCTAAACAGACTGAAGCTCTTTACAGCTAAACAGAATAAAGCTCCTTTCAGCTAAACAGACTAAAGCTCTTTACAGCTAAACAGACTGAAGCTCCTTACAGCTAAACAGACTGAAGCTCCTTACAGCTAAACAGACTAGAGCTCCTTACAGCTAAACAGACTGAAGCTCCTTAGAGCTAAACAGACTGAAGCTCCTTACAGCTAAACAGACTGAAGCTCCTTACAGCTAAACAGACTGAAGCTCCATACAGCTAAACAGACTGAAGCTCCTTACAGCTAAACAGACTGAAGCTCCTTACAGCTAAACAGACTGAAGCTCTTTACAGCTAAACAGACTGAAGCTCCTTACAGCTAAACAGACTAAAGCTCCTTACAGCTAAACAGACTGAAGCTCCTTACAGCTAAACAGACTGAAGCTCCATACAGCTAAACAGACTGAAGCTCCTTACAGCTAAACAGACTGAAGCTCCTTACAGCTAAACAGACTAAAGCTCTTTACAGCTAAACAGACTGAAGCTCCTTACAGCTAAACAGACTAAAGCTCTTTACAGCTAAACAGACTGAAGCTCCTTACAGCTAAACAGACTGAAGCTCCTTACAGCTTAACAGACTAAAGCTCCTTACAGCTAAACTGACTGAAGGTCCTTACTGCTAAACAGACTGAAGCTCCTTACAGCTAAACAGACTGAAGCTCTTTACAGCTAAACAGAATAAAGCTCCTTACAGCTAAACAGACTAAAGCTCTTTACAGCTAAACAGACTGAAGCTCCTTACAGCTAAACAGACTGAAGCTCCTTACAGCTAAACAGACTAGAGCTCCTTACAGCTAAACAGACTGAAGCTCCTTAGAGCTAAACAGACTGAAGCTCCTTACAGCTAAACAGACTGAAGCTCTTTACAGCTAAACAGACTAAAGCTCTTTACAGCTAAACAGACTAAAGCTCCTTACAGCTAAACAGACTGAAGCTCCTTACAGCTAAACAGACTAAAGCTCTTTACAGCTAAACAGACTGAAGCTCTTTACAGCTAAACAGACTAAAGCTCTTTACAGCTAAACAGACTGAAGCTCCTTACAGCTAAACAGACTGAAGCTCCTTACAGCTAAACAGACTGAAGCTCCTTACAGCTAAACAGACTGAAGCTCCTTACAGCTAAACAGACTGAAGCTCCTTACAGCTAAACAGACTGAAGCTCCTTACAGCTAAACAGACTGAAGCTCCTTACAGCTAAACAGACTAAAACTCTTTACAGCTAAACAGACTGAAGCTCCTTACAGCTAAACAGACTAAAGCTCTTTACAGCTAAACAGACTGAAGCTCCTTACAGCTAAACAGACTGAAGCTCCTTACAGCTAAACAGACTAAAGCTCCTTACAGCTAAACTGACTGAAGGTCCTTACTGCTAAACAGACTGAAGCTCCTTACAGCTAAACAGACTGAAGCTCTTTACAGCTAAACAGAATAAAGCTCCTTACAGCTAAACAGACTAAAGCTCTTTACAGCTAAACAGACTGAAGTTCCTTACAGCTAAACAGACTAAAGCTCCTTACAGCTAAACAGAATAAAGCTCCTTACAGCTAAACAGACTAAAGCTCTTTACAGCTAAACAGACTGAAGCTCTTTACAGCTAAATAGACTAAAGCTCTTTACAGCTAAACAGACTGAAGCTCCTTACAGCTAAACAGACTGAAGCTCCTTACAGCTAAACAGACTAAAGCTCTTTACAGCTAAACAGACTGAAGCTCCTTACAGCTAAACAGACTAAAGCTCTTTACAGCTAAACAGACTGAAGCTCCTTACAGCTAAACAGACTGAAGCTCCTTACAGCTAAACAGACTAAAGCTCCTTACAGCTAAACTGACTGAAGGTCCTTACTGCTAAACAGACTGAAGCTCCTTACAGCTAAACAGACTGAAGCTCTTTACAGCTAAACAGAATAAAGCTCCTTACAGCTAAACAGACTAAAGCTCTTTACAGCTAAACAGACTGAAGCTCCTTACAGCTAAACAGACTGAAGCTCCTTACAGCTAAACAGACGGAAGCTCCTTACAGCTAAACAGACTGAAGCTCCTTACAGCTAAACAGACTAAAGCTCTTTACAGCTAAACAGACTGAAGCTCGTTACAGCTAAACAGACTAAAGCTCCTTACAGCTAAACAGACTGAAGCTCCTTACAGCTAAACAGACTGAAGCTCCTTACAGCTAAACAGACTGAAGCTCCTTACAGCTAAACAGACTGAAGCTCCTTACAGCTAAACAGACTGAAGCTCCTTACAGCTAAACAGACTGAAGCTCCTTACAGCTAAACAGACTGAAGCTCCTTACAGCTAAACAGACTGAAGCTCCTTACAGCTAAACAGACTAAAGCTCTTTACAGCTAAACAGACTGAAGCTCCTTACAGCTAAACAGACTAAAGCTCTTTACAGCTAAACAGACTGAAGCTCCTTACAGCTAAACAGACTGAAGCTCCTTACAGCTAAACAGACTAAAGCTCCTTACAGCTAAACTGACTGAAGGTCCTTACTGCTAAACAGACTGAAGCTCCTTACAGCTAAACAGACTGAAGCTCTTTACAGCTAAACAGAATAAAGCTCCTTTCAGCTAAACAGACTAAAGCTCTTTACAGCTAAACAGACTGAAGCTCCTTACAGCTAAACAGACTGAAGCTCCTTACAGCTAAACAGACTAGAGCTCCTTACAGCTAAACAGACTGAAGCTCCTTAGAGCTAAACAGACTGAAGCTCCTTACAGCTAAACAGACTGAAGCTCTTTACAGCTAAACAGACTAAAGCTCTTTACAGCTAAACAGACTAAAGCTCCTTACAGCTAAACAGACTGAAGCTCCTTACAGCTAAACAGACTAAAGCTCTTTACAGCTAAACAGACTGAAGCTCTTTACAGCTAAACAGACTAAAGCTCTTTACAGCTAAACAGACTGAAGCTCCTTACAGCTAAACAGACTGAAGCTCCCTTACAGCTAAACAGACTGAAGCTCCTTACAGCTAAACAGACTGAAGCTCCTTACAGCTAAACAGACTAAAGCTCTTTACAGCTAAACAGACTGAAGCTCGTTACAGCTAAACAGACTGAAGCTCCTTACAGCTAAACAGACTGAAGCTCCTTACAGCTAAACAGACTGAAGCTCCTTACAGCTAAACAGACTGAAGCTCCTTACAGCTAAACAGACTAAAGCTCTTTACAGCTAAACAGACTGAAGCTCGTTACAGCTAAACAGACTAAAGCTCATTACAGCTAAACTGACTGAAGGTCCTTACTGCTAATCAGACTGAAGCTCCTTACAGCTAAACAGAATAAAGCTCCTTACAGCTAAACAGACTAAAGCTCTTTACAGCTAAACAGACTGAAGCTCTTTACAGCTAAATAGACTAAAGCTCTTTACAGCTAAACAGACTGAAGCACTTTACAGCTAAACAGACTAACGCTCTTTACAGCTAAACAGACTGAAGCTCCTTACAGCTAAACAGACTAAAGCTCCTTACAGCTAAACAGACTAAAGCTCCTTACAGCTAAACAGACTGAAGCTCCTTACAGCTAAACAGACTGAAGCTCCTTACAGCTAAACAGACTGAAGCTCCTTACAGCTAAACAGACTGAAGCTCATTACAGCTAAACAGACTAAAGCTCCTTACAGCTAAACAGACTAAAGCTCTTTACAGCTAAACAGAATGAAGCTCCTTACAGCTAAACAGACTGAAGCTCCTTACAGCTAAACAGACTAAAGCTCCTTACAGCTAAACTGACTGAAGGTCCTTACTGCTAAACAGACTGAAGCTCCTTACAGCTAAACAGACTGAAGCTCTTTACAGCTAAACAGAATAAAGCTCCTTACAGCTAAACAGACTAAAGCTCTTTACAGCTAAACAGACTGAAGCTCCTTACAGCTAAACAGACTGAAGCTCCTTACAGCTAAACAGACTGAAGCTCCTTACAGCTAAACAGACTGAAGCTCCTTACAGCTAAACAGACTAAAGCTCTTTACAGCTAAACAGACTGAAGCTCGTTACAGCTAAACAGACTAAAGCTCCTTACAGCTAAACAGACTGAAGCTCCTTACAGCTAAACAGACTGAAGCTCCTTACAGCTAAACAGACTGAAGCTCCTTACAGCTAAACAGACTGAAGCTCCTTACAGCTAAACAGACTGAAGCTCCTTACAGCTAAACAGACTGAAGCTCCTTACAGCTAAACAGACTGAAGCTCCTTACAGCTAAACAGACTGAAGCTCCTTACAGCTAAACAGACTAAAGCTCTTTACAGCTAAACAGACTGAAGCTCCTTACAGCTAAACAGACTAAAGCTCTTTACAGCTAAACAGACTGAAGCTCCTTACAGCTAAACAGACTGAAGCTCCTTACAGCTAAACAGACTAAAGCTCCTTACAGCTAAACAGACCAAAGCTCCTTACAGCTAAACTGACTGAAGGTCCTTACTGCTAAACAGACTGAAGCTCCTTACAGCTAAACAGACTGAAGCTCTTTACAGCTAAACAGAATAAAGTTCCTTTCAGCTAAACAGACTAAAGCTCTTTACAGCTAAACAGACTGAAGCTCCTTACAGCTAAACAGACTGAAGCTCCTTACAGCTAAACAGACTAGAGCTCCTTACAGCTAAATAGACTGAAGCTCCTTAGAGCTAAACAGACTGAAGCTCCTTACAGCTAAACAGACTGAAGCTCTTTACAGCTAAACAGACTAAAGCTCTTTACAGCTAAACAGACTAAAGCTCCTTACAGCTAAACAGACTGAAGCTCCTTACAGCTAAACAGACTAAAGCTCTTTACAGCTAAACAGACTGAAGCTCTTTACAGCTAAACAGACTAAAGCTCTTTACAGCTAAACAGACTGAAGCTCCTTACAGCTAAACAGACTGAAGCTCCTTACAGCTAAACAGACTGAAGCTCCTTACAGCTAAACAGACTGAAGCTCCTTACAGCTAAACAGACTAAAGCTCTTTACAGCTAAACAGACTGAAGCTCGTTACAGCTAAACAGACTGAAGCTCCTTACAGCTAAACAGACTGAAGCTCCTTACAGCTAAACAGACTGAAGCTCCTTACAGCTAAACAGACTGAAGCTCCTTACAGCTAAACAGACTAAAGCTCTTTACAGCTAAACAGACTGAAGCTCGTTACAGCTAAACAGACTAAAGCTCCTTACAGCTAAACTGACTGAAGGTCCTTACTGCTAAAGAGACTGAAGCTCCTTACAGCTAAACAGAATAAAGCTCCTTACAGCTAAACAGACTAAAGCTCTTTACAGCTAAACAGACTGAAGCTCTTTACAGCTAAATAGACTAAAGCTCTTTACAGCTAAACAGACTGAAGCACTTTACAGCTAAACAGACTAACGCTCTTTACAGCTAAACAGACTGAAGCTCCTTACAGCTAAACAGACTAAAGCTCCTTACAGCTAAACAGACTAAAGCTCCTTACAGCTAAACAGACTGAAGCTCCTTACAGCTAAACAGACTGAAGCTCCTTACAGCTAAACAGACTGAAGCTCCTTACAGCTAAACAGACTGAAGCTCATTACAGCTAAACAGACTAAAGCTCCTTACAGCTAAACAGACTAAAGCTCTTTACAGCTAAATAGACTAAAGCTCTTTACAGCTAAACAGACTGAATCTCTTTACAGCTAAACAGACTAAAGCTATTTACAGCTAAACAGACTGAAGCTCCTTACAGCTAAACAGACTAAAGCTCTTTACAGCTAAATAGACTAAAGCTCTTTACAGCTAAACAGACAATCTCTTTACAGCTAAACAGACTGAAGCTCCTTACAGCTAAACAGACTGAAGCTCCTTACAGCTAAACAGACTGAAGCTCCTTACAGCTAAACAGACTGAAGCTCCTTACAGCTAAACAGACTAAAGCTCTTTACAGCTAAACAGACTGAAGCTCGTTACAGCTAAACAGACTAAAGCTCCTTACAGCTAAACAGACTGAAGCTCCTTACAGCTAAACAGACTGAAGCTCCTTACAGCTAAACAGACTGAAGCTCCTTACAGCTAAACAGACTGAAGCTCCTTACAGCTAAACAGACTGAAGCTCCTTACAGCTAAACAGACTGAAGCTCCTTACAGCTAAACAGACTGAAGCTCCTTACAGCTAAACAGACTAAAGCTCTTTACAGCTAAACAGACTGAAGCTCCTTACAGCTAAACAGACTAAAGCTCTTTACAGCTAAACAGACTGAAGCTCCTTACAGCTAAACAGACTGAAGCTCCTTACAGCTAAACAGACTAAAGCTCCTTACAGCTAAACAGACTAAAGCTCCTTACAGCTAAACTGACTGAAGGTCCTTACTGCTAAACAGACTGAAGCTCCTTACAGCTAAACAGACTGAAGCTCTTTACAGCTAAACAGAATAAAGCTCCTTTCAGCTAAACAGACTAAAGCTCTTTACAGCTAAACAGACTGAAGCTCCTTACAGCTAAACAGACTGAAGCTCCTTACAGCTAAACAGACTAGAGCTCCTTACAGCTAAACAGACTGAAGCTCCTTAGAGCTAAACAGACTGAAGCTCCTTACAGCTAAACAGACTGAAGCTCTTTACAGCTAAACAGACTAAAGCTCTTTACAGCTAAACAGACTAAAGCTCCTTACAGCTAAACAGACTGAAGCTCCTTACAGCTAAACAGACTAAAGCTCTTTACAGCTAAACAGACTGAAGCTCTTTACAGCTAAACAGACTAAAGCTCTTTACAGCTAAACAGACTGAAGCTCCTTACAGCTAAACAGACTGAAGCTCCTTACAGCTAAACAGACTGGAGCTCCTTACAGCTAAACAGACTGAAGCTCCTTACAGCTAAACAGACTAAAGCTCTTTACAGCTAAACAGACTGAAGCTCGTTACAGCTAAACAGACTGAAGCTCCTTACAGCTAAACAGACTGAAGCTCCTTACAGCTAAACAGACTGAAGCTCCTTACAGCTAAACAGACTGAAGCTCCTTACAGCTAAACAGACTAAAGCTCTTTACAGCTAAACAGACTGAAGCTCGTTACAGCTAAACAGACTAAAGCTCCTTACAGCTAAACTGACTGAAGGTCCTTACTGCTAAACAGACTGAAGCTCCTTACAGCTAAACAGAATAAAGCTCATTACAGCTAAACAGACTAAAGCTCTTTACAGCTAAACAGACTGAAGCTCTTTACAGCTAAATAGACTAAAGCTCTTTACAGCTAAACAGACTGAAGCACTTTACAGCTAAACAGACTAACGCTCTTTACAGCTAAACAGACTGAAGCTCATTACAGCTAAACAGACTAAAGCTCCTTACAGCTAAACAGACTGAAGCTCCTTACAGCTAAACAGACTGAAGCTCCTTACAGCTAAACAGACTGAAGCTCCTTACAGCTAAACAGACTAAAGCTCTTTACAGCTAAACAGACTGAAGCTCCTTACAGCTAAACAGACTAAAGCTCTTTACAGCTAAACAGACTGAAGCTCCTTACAGCTAAACAGACTGAAGCTCCTTACAGCTAAACAGACTAAAGCTCCTTACAGCTAAACTGACTGAAGGTCCTTACTGCTAAACAGACTGAAGCTCCTTACAGCTAAACAGACTGAAGCTCTTTACAGCTAAACAGAATAAAGCTCCTTTCAGCTAAACAGACTAAAGCTCTTTACAGCTAAACAGACTGAAGCTCCTTACAGCTAAACAGACTGAAGCTCCTTACAGCTAAACAGACTAGAGCTCCTTACAGCTAAACAGACTGAAGCTCCTTAGAGCTAAACAGACTGAAGCTCCTTACAGCTAAACAGACTGAAGCTCTTTACAGCTAAACAGACTAAAGCTCTTTACAGCTAAACAGACTAAAGCTCCTTACAGCTAAACAGACTGAAGCTCCTTACAGCTAAACAGACTAAAGCTCTTTACAGCTAAACAGACTGAAGCTCTTTACAGCTAAACAGACTAAAGCTCCTTAGAGCTAAACAGACTGAAGCTCCTTACAGCTAAACAGACTGAAGCTCTTTACAGCTAAACAGACTAAAGCTCTTTACAGCTAAACAGACTAAAGCTCCTTACAGCTAAACAGACTGAAGCTCCTTACAGCTAAACAGACTAAAGCTCTTTACAGCTAAACAGACTGAAGCTCTTTACAGCTAAACAGACTAAAGCTCTTTACAGCTAAACAGACTGAAGCTCCTTACAGCTAAACAGACTGAAGCTCCTTACAGCTAAACAGACTGGAGCTCCTTACAGCTAAACAGACTGAAGCTCCTTACAGCTAAACAGACTAAAGCTCTTTACAGCTAAACAGACTGAAGCTCGTTACAGCTAAACAGACTGAAGCTCCTTACAGCTAAACAGACTGAAGCTCCTTACAGCTAAACAGACTGAAGCTCCTTACAGCTAAACAGACTGAAGCTCCTTACAGCTAAACAGACTAAAGCTCTTTACAGCTAAACAGACTGAAGCTCGTTACAGCTAAACAGACTAAAGCTCCTTACAGCTAAACTGACTGAAGGTCCTTACTGCTAAACAGACTGAAGCTCCTTACAGCTAAACAGAATAAAGCTCATTACAGCTAAACAGACTAAAGCTCTTTACAGCTAAACAGACTGAAGCTCTTTACAGCTAAATAGACTAAAGCTCTTTACAGCTAAACAGACTGAAGCACTTTACAGCTAAACAGACTAACGCTCTTTACAGCTAAACAGACTGAAGCTCATTACAGCTAAACAGACTAAAGCTCCTTACAGCTAAACAGACTGAAGCTCCTTACAGCTAAACAGACTGAAGCTCCTTACAGCTAAACAGACTGAAGCTCCTTACAGCTAAACAGACTAAAGCTCTTTACAGCTAAACAGACTGAAGCTCCTTACAGCTAAACAGACTAAAGCTCTTTACAGCTAAACAGACTGAAGCTCCTTACAGCTAAACAGACTGAAGCTCCTTACAGCTAAACAGACTAAAGCTCCTTACAGCTAAACTGACTGAAGGTCCTTACTGCTAAACAGACTGAAGCTCCTTACAGCTAAACAGACTGAAGCTCTTTACAGCTAAACAGAATAAAGCTCCTTTCAGCTAAACAGACTAAAGCTCTTTACAGCTAAACAGACTGAAGCTCCTTACAGCTAAACAGACTGAAGCTCCTTACAGCTAAACAGACTAGAGCTCCTTACAGCTAAACAGACTGAAGCTCCTTAGAGCTAAACAGACTGAAGCTCCTTACAGCTAAACAGACTGAAGCTCTTTACAGCTAAACAGACTAAAGCTCTTTACAGCTAAACAGACTAAAGCTCCTTACAGCTAAACAGACTGAAGCTCCTTACAGCTAAACAGACTAAAGCTCTTTACAGCTAAACAGACTGAAGCTCTTTACAGCTAAACAGACTAAAGCTCTTTACAGCTAAACAGACTGAAGCTCCTTACAGCTAAACAGACTGAAGTTCCTTACAGCTAAACAGACTGAAGCTCCTTACAGCTAAACAGACTGAAGCTCCTTACAGCTAAACAGACTAAAGCTCTTTACAGCTAAACAGACTGAAGCTCGTTACAGCTAAACAGACTGAAGCTCCTTACAGCTAAACAGACTGAAGCTCCTTACAGCTAAACAGACTGAAGCTCCTTACAGCTAAACAGACTGAAGCTCCTTACAGCTAAACAGACTAAAGCTCTTTACAGCTAAACAGACTGAAGCTCGTTACAGCTAAACAGACTAAAGCTCATTACAGCTAAACTGACTGAAGGTCCTTACTGCTAATCAGACTGAAGCTCCTTACAGCTAAACAGAATAAAGCTCCTTACAGCTAAACAGACTAAAGCTCTTTACAGCTAAACAGACTGAAGCTCTTTACAGCTAAATAGACTAAAGCTCTTTACAGCTAAACAGACTGAAGCACTTTACAGCTAAACAGACTAACGCTCTTTACAGCTAAACAGACTGAAGCTCCTTACAGCTAAACAGACTAAAGCTCCTTACAGCTAAACAGACTAAAGCTCCTTACAGCTAAACAGACTGAAGCTCCTTACAGCTAAACAGACTGAAGCTCCTTACAGCTAAACAGACTGAAGCTCCTTACAGCTAAACAGACTGAAGCTCATTACAGCTAAACAGACTAAAGCTCCTTACAGCTAAACAGACTAAAGCTCTTTACAGCTAAACAGAATGAAGCTCCTTACAGCTAAACAGACTGAAGCTCCTTACAGCTAAACAGACTAAAGCTCCTTACAGCTAAACTGACTGAAGGTCCTTACTGCTAAACAGACTGAAGCTCCTTACAGCTAAACAGACTGAAGCTCTTTACAGCTAAACAGAATAAAGCTCCTTACAGCTAAACAGACTGAAGCTCCTTACAGCTAAACAGACTGAAGCTCCTTACAGCTAAACAGACTGAAGCTCCTTACAGCTAAACAGACTGAAGCTCCTTACAGCTAAACAGACTGAAGCTCCTTACAGCTAAACAGACTGAAGCTCCTTACAGCTAAACAGACTAAAGCTCTTTACAGCTAAACAGACTGAAGCTCCTTACAGCTAAACAGACTAAAGCTCTTTACAGCTAAACAGACTGAAGCTCCTTACAGCTAAACAGACTGAAGCTCCTTACAGCTAAACAGACTAAAGCTCCTTACAGCTAAACAGACCAAAGCTCCTTACAGCTAAACTGACTGAAGGTCCCTTACTGCTAAACAGACTGAAGCTCCTTACAGCTAAACAGACTGAAGCTCTTTACAGCTAAACAGAATAAAGTTCCTTTCAGCTAAACAGACTAAAGCTCTTTACAGCTAAACAGACTGAAGCTCCTTACAGCTAAACAGACTGAAGCTCCTTACAGCTAAACAGACTAGAGCTCCTTACAGCTAAACAGACTGAAGCTCCTTAGAGCTAAACAGACTGAAGCTCCTTACAGCTAAACAGACTGAAGCTCTTTACAGCTAAACAGACTAAAGCTCTTTACAGCTAAACAGACTGAAGCTCCTTACAGCTAAACAGACTGAAGCTCCTTACAGCTAAACAGAATAAAGCTCATTACAGCTAAACAGACTAAAGCTCTTTACAGCTAAACAGACTGAAGCTCTTTACAGCTAAATAGACTAAAGCTCTTTACAGCTAAACAGACTGAAGCACTTTACAGCTAAACAGACTAACGCTCTTTACAGCTAAACAGACTGAAGCTCATTACAGCTAAACAGACTAAAGCTCCTTACAGCTAAACAGACTGAAGCTCCTTACAGCTAAACAGACTGAAGCTCCTTACAGCTAAACAGACTGAAGCTCCTTACAGCTAAACAGACTAAAGCTCTTTACAGCTAAACAGACTGAAGCTCCTTACAGCTAAACAGACTAAAGCTCTTTACAGCTAAACAGACTGAAGCTCCTTACAGCTAAACAGACTGAAGCTCCTTACAGCTAAACAGACTAAAGCTCCTTACAGCTAAACTGACTGAAGGTCCTTACTGCTAAACAGACTGAAGCTCCTTACAGCTAAACAGACTGAAGCTCTTTACAGCTAAACAGAATAAAGCTCCTTTCAGCTAAACAGACTAAAGCTCTTTACAGCTAAACAGACTGAAGCTCCTTACAGCTAAACAGACTGAAGCTCCTTACAGCTAAACAGACTAGAGCTCCTTACAGCTAAACAGACTGAAGCTCCTTAGAGCTAAACAGACTGAAGCTCCTTACAGCTAAACAGACTGAAGCTCTTTTCAGCTAAACAGACTAAAGCTCTTTACAGCTAAACAGACTAAAGCTCCTTACAGCTAAACAGACTGAAGCTCCTTACAGCTAAACAGACTAAAGCTCTTTACAGCTAAACAGACTGAAGCTCTTTACAGCTAAACAGACTAAAGCTCCTTAGAGCTAAACAGACTGAAGCTCCTTACAGCTAAACAGACTGAAGCTCTTTACAGCTAAACAGACTAAAGCTCTTTACAGCTAAACAGACTAAAGCTCCTTACAGCTAAACAGACTGAAGCTCCTTACAGCTAAACAGACTAAAGCTCTTTACAGCTAAACAGACTGAAGCTCTTTACAGCTAAACAGACTAAAGCTCTTTACAGCTAAACAGACTGAAGCTCCTTACAGCTAAACAGACTGAAGCTCCTTACAGCTAAACAGACTGGAGCTCCTTACAGCTAAACAGACTGAAGCTCCTTACAGCTAAACAGACTAAAGCTCTTTACAGCTAAACAGACTGAAGCTCGTTACAGCTAAACAGACTGAAGCTCCTTACAGCTAAACAGACTGAAGCTCCTTACAGCTAAACAGACTGAAGCTCCTTACAGCTAAACAGACTGAAGCTCCTTACAGCTAAACAGACTAAAGCTCTTTACAGCTAAACAGACTGAAGCTCGTTACAGCTAAACAGACTAAAGCTCCTTACAGCTAAACTGACTGAAGGTCCTTACTGCTAAACAGACTGAAGCTCCTTACAGCTAAACAGAATAAAGCTCATTACAGCTAAACAGACTAAAGCTCTTTACAGCTAAACAGACTGAAGCTCTTTACAGCTAAATAGACTAAAGCTCTTTACAGCTAAACAGACTGAAGCACTTTACAGCTAAACAGACTAACGCTCTTTACAGCTAAACAGACTGAAGCTCATTACAGCTAAACAGACTAAAGCTCCTTACAGCTAAACAGACTGAAGCTCCTTACAGCTAAACAGACTGAAGCTCCTTACAGCTAAACAGACTGAAGCTCCTTACAGCTAAACAGACTAAAGCTCTTTACAGCTAAACAGACTGAAGCTCCTTACAGCTAAACAGACTAAAGCTCTTTACAGCTAAACAGACTGAAGCTCCTTACAGCTAAACAGACTGAAGCTCCTTACAGCTAAACAGACTAAAGCTCCTTACAGCTAAACTGACTGAAGGTCCTTACTGCTAAACAGACTGAAGCTCCTTACAGCTAAACAGACTGAAGCTCTTTACAGCTAAACAGAATAAAGCTCCTTTCAGCTAAACAGACTAAAGCTCTTTACAGCTAAACAGACTGAAGCTCCTTACAGCTAAACAGACTGAAGCTCCTTACAGCTAAACAGACTAGAGCTCCTTACAGCTAAACAGACTGAAGCTCCTTAGAGCTAAACAGACTGAAGCTCCTTACAGCTAAACAGACTGAAGCTCTTTACAGCTAAACAGACTAAAGCTCTTTACAGCTAAACAGACTAAAGCTCCTTACAGCTAAACAGACTGAAGCTCCTTACAGCTAAACAGACTAAAGCTCTTTACAGCTAAACAGACTGAAGCTCTTTACAGCTAAACAGACTAAAGCTCTTTACAGCTAAACAGACTGAAGCTCCTTACAGCTAAACAGACTGAAGTTCCTTACAGCTAAACAGACTGAAGCTCCTTACAGCTAAACAGACTGAAGCTCCTTACAGCTAAACAGACTAAAGCTCTTTACAGCTAAACAGACTGAAGCTCGTTACAGCTAAACAGACTGAAGCTCCTTACAGCTAAACAGACTGAAGCTCCTTACAGCTAAACAGACTGAAGCTCCTTACAGCTAAACAGACTGAAGCTCCTTACAGCTAAACAGACTAAAGCTCTTTACAGCTAAACAGACTGAAGCTCGTTACAGCTAAACAGACTAAAGCTCATTACAGCTAAACTGACTGAAGGTCCTTACTGCTAATCAGACTGAAGCTCCTTACAGCTAAACAGAATAAAGCTCCTTACAGCTAAACAGACTAAAGCTCTTTACAGCTAAACAGACTGAAGCTCTTTACAGCTAAATAGACTAAAGCTCTTTACAGCTAAACAGACTGAAGCACTTTACAGCTAAACAGACTAACGCTCTTTACAGCTAAACAGACTGAAGCTCCTTACAGCTAAACAGACTAAAGCTCCTTACAGCTAAACAGACTAAAGCTCCTTACAGCTAAACAGACTGAAGCTCCTTACAGCTAAACAGACTGAAGCTCCTTACAGCTAAACAGACTGAAGCTCCTTACAGCTAAACAGACTGAAGCTCATTACAGCTAAACAGACTAAAGCTCCTTACAGCTAAACAGACTAAAGCTCTTTACAGCTAAACAGAATGAAGCTCCTTACAGCTAAACAGACTGAAGCTCCTTACAGCTAAACAGACTAAAGCTCCTTACAGCTAAACTGACTGAAGGTCCTTACTGCTAAACAGACTGAAGCTCCTTACAGCTAAACAGACTGAAGCTCTTTACAGCTAAACAGAATAAAGCTCCTTACAGCTAAACAGACTGAAGCTCCTTACAGCTAAACAGACTGAAGCTCCTTACAGCTAAACAGACTGAAGCTCCTTACAGCTAAACAGACTGAAGCTCCTTACAGCTAAACAGACTGAAGCTCCTTACAGCTAAACAGACTGAAGCTCCTTACAGCTAAACAGACTAAAGCTCTTTACAGCTAAACAGACTGAAGCTCCTTACAGCTAAACAGACTAAAGCTCTTTACAGCTAAACAGACTGAAGCTCCTTACAGCTAAACAGACTGAAGCTCCTTACAGCTAAACAGACTAAAGCTCCTTACAGCTAAACAGACCAAAGCTCCTTACAGCTAAACTGACTGAAGGTCCTTACTGCTAAACAGACTGAAGCTCCTTACAGCTAAACAGACTGAAGCTCTTTACAGCTAAACAGAATAAAGTTCCTTTCAGCTAAACAGACTAAAGCTCTTTACAGCTAAACAGACTGAAGCTCCTTACAGCTAAACAGACTGAAGCTCCTTACAGCTAAACAGACTAGAGCTCCTTACAGCTAAACAGACTGAAGCTCCTTAGAGCTAAACAGACTGAAGCTCCTTACAGCTAAACAGACTGAAGCTCTTTACAGCTAAACAGACTAAAGCTCTTTACAGCTAAACAGACTGAAGCTCCTTACAGCTAAACAGACTGAAGCTCCTTACAGCTAAACAGACTAAAGCTCTTTACAGCTAAACAGACTGAAGCTCTTTACAGCTAAACAGACTAAAGCTCTTTACAGCTAAACAGACTGAAGCTCCTTACAGCTAAACAGACTGAAGCTCCTTACAGCTAAACAGACTGAAGCTCCTTACAGCTAAACAGACTGAAGCTCCTTACAGCTAAACAGACTAAAGCTCTTTACAGCTAAACAGACTGAAGCTCGTTACAGCTAAACAGACTGAAGCTCCTTACAGCTAAACAGACTGAAGCTCCTTACAGCTAAACAGACTGAAGCTCCTTACAGCTAAACAGACTGAAGCTCCTTACAGCTAAACAGACTAAAGCTCTTTACAGCTAAACAGACTGAAGCTCGTTACAGCTAAACAGACTAAAGCTCCTTACAGCTAAACTGACTGAAGGTCCTTACTGCTAAACAGACTGAAGCTCCTTACAGCTAAACAGAATAAAGCTCCTTACAGCTAAACAGACTAAAGCTCTTTACAGCTAAACAGACTGAAGCTCTTTACAGCTAAATAGACTAAAGCTCTTTACAGCTAAACAGACTGAAGCACTTTACAGCTAAACAGACTAACGCTCTTTACAGCTAAACAGACTGAAGCTCCTTACAGCTAAACAGACTAAAGCTCCTTACAGCTAAACAGACTAAAGCTCCTTACAGCTAAACAGACTGAAGCTCCTTACAGCTAAACAGACTGAAGCTCCTTACAGCTAAACAGACTGAAGCTCCTTACAGCTAAACAGACTGAAGCTCATTACAGCTAAACAGACTAAAGCTCCTTACAGCTAAACAGACTAAAGCTCTTTACAGCTAAATAGACTAAAGCTCTTTACAGCTAAACAGACTGAATCTCTTTACAGCTAAACAGACTAAAGCTATTTACAGCTAAACAGACTGAAGCTCCTTACAGCTAAACAGACTAAAGCTCTTTACAGCTAAATAGACTAAAGCTCTTTACAGCTAAACAGACAATCTCTTTACAGCTAAACAGACTGAAGCTCCTTACAGCTAAACAGACTGAAGCTCCTTACAGCTAAACAGACTGAAGCTCCTTACAGCTAAACAGACTGAAGCTCCTTACAGCTAAACAGACTAAAGCTCTTTACAGCTAAACAGACTGAAGCTCGTTACAGCTAAACAGACTAAAGCTCCTTACAGCTAAACAGACTGAAGCTCCTTACAGCTAAACAGACTGAAGCTCCTTACAGCTAAACAGACTGAAGCTCCTTACAGCTAAACAGACTGAAGCTCCTTACAGCTAAACAGACTGAAGCTCCTTACAGCTAAACAGACTGAAGCTCCTTACAGCTAAACAGACTGAAGCTCCTTACAGCTAAACAGACTAAAGCTCTTTACAGCTAAACAGACTGAAGCTCCTTACAGCTAAACAGACTAAAGTCTTTACAGCTAAACAGACTGAAGCTCCTTACAGCTAAACAGACTGAAGCTCCTTACAGCTAAACAGACTAAAGCTCCTTACAGCTAAACAGACTAAAGCTCCTTACAGCTAAACTGACTGAAGGTCCTTACTGCTAAACAGACTGAAGCTCCTTACAGCTAAACAGACTGAAGCTCTTTACAGCTAAACAGAATAAAGCTCCTTTCAGCTAAACAGACTAAAGCTCTTTACAGCTAAACAGACTGAAGCTCCTTACAGCTAAACAGACTGAAGCTCCTTACAGCTAAACAGACTAGAGCTCCTTACAGCTAAACAGACTGAAGCTCCTTAGAGCTAAACAGACTGAAGCTCCTTACAGCTAAACAGACTGAAGCTCTTTACAGCTAAACAGACTAAAGCTCTTTACAGCTAAACAGACTAAAGCTCCTTACAGCTAAACAGACTGAAGCTCCTTACAGCTAAACAGACTAAAGCTCTTTACAGCTAAACAGACTGAAGCTCTTTACAGCTAAACAGACTAAAGCTCTTTACAGCTAAACAGACTGAAGCTCCTTACAGCTAAACAGACTGAAGCTCCCTTACAGCTAAACAGACTGGAGCTCCTTACAGCTAAACAGACTGAAGCTCCTTACAGCTAAACAGACTAAAGCTCTTTACAGCTAAACAGACTGAAGTTCGTTACAGCTAAACAGACTGAAGCTCCTTACAGCTAAACAGACTGAAGCTCCTTACAGCTAAACAGACTGAAGCTCCTTACAGCTAAACAGACTGAAGCTCCTTACAGCTAAACAGACTAAAGCTCTTTACAGCTAAACAGACTGAAGCTCGTTACAGCTAAACAGACTAAAGCTCCTTACAGCTAAACTGACTGAAGGTCCTTACTGCTAAACAGACTGAAGCTCCTTACAGCTAAACAGAATAAAGCTCCTTACAGCTAAACAGACTAAAGCTCTTTACAGCTAAACAGACTGAAGCTCTTTACAGCTAAATAGACTAAAGCTCTTTACAGCTAAACAGACTGAAGCACTTTACAGCTAAACAGACTAACGCTCTTTACAGCTAAACAGACTGAAGCTCATTACAGCTAAACAGACTAAAGCTCCTTACAGCTAAACAGACTAAAGCTCTTTACAGCTAAATAGACTAAAGCTCTTTACAGCTAAACAGACTGAATCTCTTTACAGCTAAACAGACTAAAGCTCCTTACAGCTAAACTGACTGAAGGTCCTTACTGCTAAACAGACTGAAGCTCCTTACAGCTAAACAGACTGAAGCTCTTTACAGCTAAACTGTCATGAGCCCTCTCACTCCACCGGGTTACCACCTTAATTTGTTTCCACTATCTTCCACTCTGCTCACCTCCCTCTCTCTACTCAGCCTAACTAGCTCCACCTGTCCCTGCTCTGCTCGGCTCTAATTACTCTGCCAGCTGCGCTGCATTACCCACTAACCTCTCCCAGTATTTAAGGCCCTGTCTTTCAGCTCTCCGGTGTCAGATCGTCTGCAAAGCTCACACCCGGAACCTGTTTGCTCGCGCTTCTGGCTCACCCTGGTTTTGTGACCCCGGACCTGCCTGTTTTTTGGATACTCTTCTGCCTCAGGAGATCCAGACCTGCTTCTGCCATTACGACTCCTGACTACTCTTCAATCCCGGTAACTCTGTCCAGCCTTCTGCCTTGCTACTACGTATTTTGGATTTCCCTTGAACTGTACTGCTGCCTGGTTTCATTCCGCCCTGTTGTGTCTGTGTCTCCCCCCAGGACTTCTGGACCACCCACCACCCGGCTTCATAGGACGCATCGCTGCCACTGGGGGGCACAGACCCAGCGCATTGGACCGGGATCCCTGTTACCCCTGGAGCCTTCATTCACTCCCTACTTCCCTTTTCCCTTAAGTTTAATAAACTTTCTGGTGTGACGCAATTGTGGTCCTCTGGTCGTCTGTCTGAATCGTGACAGTACGATCTGACCATTATGGACTCAGCGCACACTTTCCCCGACATGGAAACCGATGAGCATGAGCAGCAGTTCCAGCAGCAGCAACAACAACTCGCCATGATCATTCAACTCCTCACCAACCTTACCCCAGCCAGTCTGCCCACCAGCCCAGCCCCCGAGTTACCTGCCCCGGTCATTGCAGCCGCTGCTCCGGAACCCAAGATTGGAAACCCCGAGCGGTTCAACGGCGATTCAACCCAGGTCCGGCCATTCCTGACTAGCTGCCGACTTCAGTTCTCCTTGCAGCCAAGGACCTTCGCCACGGAGGGGGCTAAAGTTGGGTATGCCATCACTCACCTGACGGGCCGAGCTCGACTCTGGGGAACAGCAGAGTTCGAACGTCAAACCCCCGCATGTGCAACCTTCGACCTGTTTGCTGAGGAGATGCTGAAGGTGTTTGACCTGGATTCACCCACCGCAGAGGCGTCTCGTGAACTGTTCAGTATTCGACAAGGCAGACGTACAGTCGCAGACCATTCCATCGACTTCCGAACCCTGGCTAGACGAAGTTCTTGGAACACACCATCGTTGGTGGACGCGTTCTTCCATAGTTTGGCTGACTATATCAAGGACGAAGTTGGTCTCCCATGAACTGCCTTCCACTCTTGATGAAGCCATCGCACTGACTGTCAGGATCGACAGAAGGATACAGACCCGTCGTCGTGAGAGGGGGCGCCAAGGTCCACCTACTACCGGCATTCGGAGAGATCCGACTGGGCTCCTGTCATCTACTGCCACTCACCCAGGTCAGCTTGATCAGTCTGAGCCTATGGAGATTGGGCGAGCCTCCCTCACTCCTGCAGAGCGCCAGCGCCGCTCACCTCAAACCTCTGCCTCTATTGTGGAGGTGATGGACATCGTGTGGTAACCTGCCCTTTAAAGGGCCGAAGCTCACCGGGCGTAGGGGGAGTCCGGTTGAGTTCAATGACCATCCAGTCCTCCGACCGCAAACCCCTGCTGCAAGTTCACCTCCGCCTCTCTGACTCAACTCACACCCTGGCTGCTCTGGTGGATTCTGGCGCCGAAGCCAACATAATGGACATCAAGCTGGCACGCCAACTGGGACTGGAGAACCTCCGTTTGACACCTCCTATTCCTGCCCGGGCACTGGACGGACACTTACTCGGATCGGTCACTCATGTCACGGCCCCGGTCTCGATGGGTCTGTCCGGAAACCATCAAGAAACTATCCAGTTTCACCTGCTCCCCTCTCCAGGCCAACCCCTCATCCTGGGTTACCCATGGCTCCGCCCGGCACAACCCTCAGCTCGACTGGGTGACCGGGGTGATCAGGGAGTGGGGAGAGGACTGCCACCGAACCTGCCTGCTTGCTGCCGCACTACCCTCGGCCAGTACCTACTAACTCCGCTCCTGACCTCTCCAATGTCCCAGAATGCTACCATGGTCTCAGAGAGGTGTTTAACAAAGCAAGAGCCACATCTCTGCCCCCTCACCGACCGTACGACTGTGCCATCGACCTCCTCCCTGGAACAGCTCCTCCAAGGGGTCGTCTTTATTCGTTGTCTGCTCCTGAAAGAAAGTCCATGGAGGACTACATCAATGGCTCTCTGTCCGCAGGATTAATCCGTTCATCTTCATCTCCTGCTGGTGCTGGCTTCTTCTTTGTGGGGAAGAAGGACGGATCTCTTCGCCCCTGCATCGACTACAGGGGACTCAACGACATCACAGTGAAGAACCGTTACCCTCTGCCTCTGCTCACCTCTGCTTTTGAGTTGCTCCAGGGAGCCACTGTTTTTACCAAGTTGGATCTCAGAAACGCTTACCACCTAGTGCGGATCCGGGGAGGGAGATGAATGGAAAACCGCATTCAATACACCAACAGGCCACTACGAGTATCTGGTTATGCCTTTTGGCCTCACCAATGCTCCTGCTGTGTTCCAGGCTCTAGTGAATGATGTACTGCGGGACATGTTAAACAAGTTTGTCTTCGTTTACCTGGATGACATCTTAATTTACTCCAGAAACCTGTCTGAACACACCCGCCATGTCCAGCAAGTCCTTCATCGTCTTCTGGAGAATTCCCTCACGCCAAGGCAGAGAAATGTGAGTTTCACGTCAAGACAGTGGCCTTCCTGGGGTACATAGTGGCAGAAGGAAGTATCCAAATGGATCCTGCCAAAGTATCAGCAGTCACTTCATGGCCAGTTCCGGAGAACAGAAAGAAGCTGCAACAGTTTCTGGGGTTTGCTAACTTCTATAGGAAGTTTATCCGGAACTACAGTACCGTTGCTGCCCCTCTCACTGCTCTAACCAGCACCAAGCAACCCTTCACCTGGACCCCAGCAGCCGACAAAGCCTTCAGTACCCTCAAGGTGAGGTTCACCTCCGCTCCCATCCTCCAGATGCCTGATGTGGACCGGCAATTCATTGTGGAGGTGGACGCCTCGGATGTGGGAGTTGGTGCTGTGATTTCTCAGTGGGCTGCGGAGGATAGGAAGCTCCATCCCTGTGCCTTTTTCTCACGTCGGTTGTCCCCCTCTGAGTGCAATTACGACATAGGGAACCGTGAGCTGCTGGCTGTGAAGCTTGCCTTGGAGGAGTGGCGTCACTGGCTGGAGGGGTCCACCATTCCATTTCTCGTTTGGACCGATCATAAGAACTTGGAGTACATCCGCACGGCCAAACGGTTGAACTCCAGGCAGTCCCGCTGGGCCCTGTTCTTCACCAGGTTTAATTTCACTCTGTCATACCGGCCATCCAGTCCTCTGAATCGTGACATAAACAGAATAAAGCTCCTTTCAGCTAAACAGACTAAAGCT
The DNA here is from genome assembly GCF_020615455.1 of Coregonus clupeaformis. Classification (NCBI taxonomy): domain Eukaryota; kingdom Metazoa; phylum Chordata; class Actinopteri; order Salmoniformes; family Salmonidae; genus Coregonus; species Coregonus clupeaformis. Next base: position 12,537,713 of record NC_059197.1, on the reverse strand, counting down.
CCTTACAGCTAAACAGACTGAAGCTCCTTACAGCTAAACAGACTAGAGCTCCTTACAGCTAAACAGACTGAAGCTCCTTAGAGCTAAACAGACTGAAGCTCCTTACAGCTAAACAGACTGAAGCTCTTTACAGCTAAACAGACTAAAGCTCTTTACAGCTAAACAGACTAAAGCTCCTTACAGCTAAACAGACTGAAGCTCCTTACAGCTAAACAGACTAAAGCTCTTTACAGCTAAACAGACTGAAGCTCTTTACAGCTAAACAGACTAAAGCTCTTTACAGCTAAACAGACTGAAGCTCCTTACAGCTAAACAGACTGAAGCTCCTTACAGCTAAACAGACTGGAGCTCCTTACAGCTAAACAGACTGAAGCTCCTTACAGCTAAACAGACTAAAGCTCTTTACAGCTAAACAGACTGAAGCTCGTTACAGCTAAACAGACTGAAGCTCCTTACAGCTAAACAGACTGAAGCTCCTTACAGCTAAACAGACTGAAGCTCCTTACAGCTAAACAGACTGAAGCTCCTTACAGCTAAACAGACTAAAGCTCTTTACAGCTAAACAGACTGAAGCTCGTTACAGCTAAACAGACTAAAGCTCCTTACAGCTAAACTGACTGAAGGTCCTTACTGCTAAACAGACTGAAGCTCCTTACAGCTAAACAGAATAAAGCTCCTTACAGCTAAACAGACTAAAGCTCTTTACAGCTAAACAGACTGAAGCTCTTTACAGCTAAATAGACTAAAGCTCTTTACAGCTAAACAGACTGAAGCACTTTACAGCTAAACAGACTAACGCTCTTTACAGCTAAACAGACTGAAGCTCATTACAGCTAAACAGACTAAAGCTCCTTACAGCTAAACAGACTAAAGCTCTTTACAGCTAAATAGACTAAAGCTCTTTACAGCTAAACAGACTGAATCTCTTTACAGCTAAACAGACTAAAGCTCCTTACAGCTAAACTGACTGAAGGTCCTTACTGCTAAACAGACTGAAGCTCCTTACAGCTAAACAGACTGAAGCTCTTTACAGCTAAACAGAATAAAGCTCCTTTCAGCTAAACAGACTAAAGCTCCTTACAGCTAAACAGACTGAAGCTCCTTACAGCTAAACAGACTAGAGCTCCTTACAGCTAAACAGACTGAAGCTCCTTAGAGCTAAACAGACTGAAGCTCCTTACAGCTAAACAGACTGAAGCTCTTTACAGCTAAACAGACTAAAGCTCTTTACAGCTAAACAGACTAAAGCTCCTTACAGCTAAACAGACTGAAGCTCCTTACAGCTAAACAGACTAAAGCTCTTTACAGCTAAACAGACTGAAGCTCTTTACAGCTAAACAGACTAAAGCTCTTTACAGCTAAACAGACTGAAGCTCCTTACAGCTAAACAGACTGAAGCTCCTTACAGCTAAACAGACTGAAGCTCCTTACAGCTAAACAGACTGAAGCTCCTTACAGCTAAACAGACTAAAGCTCTTTACAGCTAAACAGACTGAAGCTCATTACAGCTAAACAGACTGAAGCTCCTTACAGCTAAACAGACTGAAGCTCCTTACAGCTAAACAGACTGAAGCTCCTTACAGCTAAACAGACTGAAGCTCCTTACAGCTAAACAGACTAAAGCTCTTTACAGCTAAACAGACTGAAGCTCGTTACAGCTAAACAGACTAAAGCTCATTACAGCTAAACTGACTGAAGGTCCTTACTGCTAATCAGACTGAAGCTCCTTACAGCTAAACAGAATAAAGCTCCTTACAGCTAAACAGACTAAAGCTCTTTACAGCTAAACAGACTGAAGCTCTTTACAGCTAAATAGACTAAAGCTCTTTACAGCTAAACAGACTGAAGCACTTTACAGCTAAACAGACTAACGCTCTTTACAGCTAAACAGACTGAAGCTCCTTACAGCTAAACAGACTAAAGCTCCTTACAGCTAAACAGACTAAAGCTCCTTACAGCTAAACAGACTGAAGCTCCTTACAGCTAAACAGACTGAAGCTCCTTACAGCTAAACAGACTGAAGCTCCTTACAGCTAAACAGACTGAAGCTCATTACAGCTAAACAGACTAAAGCTCCTTACAGCTAAACAGACTAAAGCTCTTTACAGCTAAACAGAATGAAGCTCCTTACAGCTAAACAGACTGAAGCTCCTTACAGCTAAACAGACTAAAGCTCCTTACAGCTAAACTGACTGAAGGTCCTTACTGCTAAACAGACTGAAGCTCCTTACAGCTAAACAGACTGAAGCTCTTTACAGCTAAACAGAATAAAGCTCCTTACAGCTAAACAGACTGAAGCTCCTTACAGCTAAACAGACTGAAGCTCCTTACAGCTAAACAGACTGAAGCTCCTTACAGCTAAACAGACTGAAGCTCCTTACAGCTAAACAGACTGAAGCTCCTTACAGCTAAACAGACTGAAGCTCCTTACAGCTAAACAGACTAAAGCTCTTTACAGCTAAACAGACTGAAGCTCCTTACAGCTAAACAGACTAAAGCTCTTTACAGCTAAACAGACTGAAGCTCCTTACAGCTAAACAGACTGAAGCTCCTTACAGCTAAACAGACTAAAGCTCCTTACAGCTAAACAGACCAAAGCTCCTTACAGCTAAACTGACTGAAGGTCCTTACTGCTAAACAGACTGAAGCTCCTTACAGCTAAACAGACTGAAGCTCTTTACAGCTAAACAGAATAAAGTTCCTTTCAGCTAAACAGACTAAAGCTCTTTACAGCTAAACAGACTGAAGCTCCTTACAGCTAAACAGACTGAAGCTCCTTACAGCTAAACAGACTAGAGCTCCTTACAGCTAAACAGACTGAAGCTCCTTAGAGCTAAACAGACTGAAGCTCCTTACAGCTAAACAGACTGAAGCTCTTTACAGCTAAACAGACTAAAGCTCTTTACAGCTAAACAGACTAAAGCTCCTTACAGCTAAACAGACTGAAGCTCCTTACAGCTAAACAGACTAAAGCTCTTTACAGCTAAACAGACTGAAGCTCTTTACAGCTAAACAGACTAAAGCTCTTTACAGCTAAACAGACTGAAGCTCCTTACAGCTAAACAGACTGAAGCTCCTTACAGCTAAACAGACTGAAGCTCCTTACAGCTAAACAGACTGAAGCTCCTTACAGCTAAACAGACTAAAGCTCTTTACAGCTAAACAGACTGAAGCTCGTTACAGCTAAACAGACTGAAGCTCCTTACAGCTAAACAGACTGAAGCTCCTTACAGCTAAACAGACTGAAGCTCCTTACAGCTAAACAGACTGAAGCTCCTTACAGCTAAACAGACTAAAGCTCTTTACAGCTAAACAGACTGAAGCTCGTTACAGCTAAACAGACTAAAGCTCCTTACAGCTAAACTGACTGAAGGTCCTTACTGCTAAACAGACTGAAGCTCCTTACAGCTAAACAGAATAAAGCTCCTTACAGCTAAACAGACTAAAGCTCTTTACAGCTAAACAGACTGAAGCTCTTTACAGCTAAATAGACTAAAGCTCTTTACAGCTAAACAGACTGAAGCACTTTACAGCTAAACAGACTAACGCTCTTTACAGCTAAACAGACTGAAGCTCCTTACAGCTAAACAGACTAAAGCTCCTTACAGCTAAACAGACTAAAGGTCCTTACAGCTAAACAGACTGAAGCTCCTTACAGCTAAACAGACTGAAGCTCCTTACAGCTAAACAGACTGAAGCTCCTTACAGCTAAACAGACTGAAGCTCATTACAGCTAAACAGACTAAAGCTCCTTACAGCTAAACAGACTAAAGCTCTTTACAGCTAAATAGACTAAAGCTCTTTACAGCTAAACAGACTGAATCTCTTTACAGCTAAACAGACTAAAGCTATTTACAGCTAAACAGACTGAAGCTCCTTACAGCTAAACAGACTAAAGCTCTTTACAGCTAAATAGACTAAAGCTCTTTACAGCTAAACAGACAATCTCTTTACAGCTAAACAGACTGAAGCTCCTTACAGCTAAACAGACTGAAGCTCCTTACAGCTAAACAGACTGAAGCTCTTTACAGCTAAACAGACTGAAGCTCCTTACAGCTAAACAGACTAAAGCTCTTTACAGCTAAACAGACTGAAGCTCGTTACAGCTAAACAGACTAAAGCTCCTTACAGCTAAACAGACTGAAGCTCCTTACAGCTAAACAGACTGAAGCTCCTTACAGCTAAACAGACTGAAGCTCCTTACAGCTAAACAGACTGAAGCTCCTTACAGCTAAACAGACTGAAGCTCCTTACAGCTAAACAGACTGAAGCTCCTTACAGCTAAACAGACTGAAGCTCCTTACAGCTAAACAGACTAAAGCTCTTTACAGCTAAACAGACTGAAGCTCCTTACAGCTAAACAGACTAAAGCTCTTTACAGCTAAACAGACTGAAGCTCCTTACAGCTAAACAGACTGAAGCTCCTTACAGCTAAACAGACTAAAGCTCCTTACAGCTAAACAGACTAAAGCTCCTTACAGCTAAACTGACTGAAGGTCCTTACTGCTAAACAGACTGAAGCTCCTTACAGCTAAACAGACTGAAGCTCTTTACAGCTAAACAGAATAAAGCTCCTTTCAGCTAAACAGACTAAAGCTCTTTACAGCTAAACAGACTGAAGCTCCTTACAGCTAAACAGACTGAAGCTCCTTACAGCTAAACAGACTAGAGCTCCTTACAGCTAAACAGACTGAAGCTCCTTAGAGCTAAACAGACTGAAGCTCCTTACAGCTAAACAGACTGAAGCTCTTTACAGCTAAACAGACTAAAGCTCTTTACAGCTAAACAGACTAAAGCTCCTTACAGCTAAACAGACTGAAGCTCCTTACAGCTAAACAGACTAAAGCTCTTTACAGCTAAACAGACTGAAGCTCTTTACAGCTAAACAGACTAAAGCTCTTTACAGCTAAACAGACTGAAGCTCCTTACAGCTAAACAGACTGAAGCTCCTTACAGCTAAACAGACTGGAGCTCCTTACAGCTAAACAGACTGAAGCTCCTTACAGCTAAACAGACTAAAGCTCTTTACAGCTAAACAGACTGAAGCTCGTTACAGCTAAACAGACTGAAGCTCCTTACAGCTAAACAGACTGAAGCTCCTTACAGCTAAACAGACTGAAGCTCCTTACAGCTAAACAGACTGAAGCTCCTTACAGCTAAACAGACTGAAGCTCTTTACAGCTAAACAGACTGAAGCTCGTTACAGCTAAACAGACTAAAGCTCCTTACAGCTAAACTGACTGAAGGTCCTTACTGCTAAACAGACTGAAGCTCCTTACAGCTAAACAGAATAAAGCTCCTTACAGCTAAACAGACTAAAGCTCTTTACAGCTAAACAGACTGAAGCTCTTTACAGCTAAACAGACTGAAGCACTTTACAGCTAAACAGACTAACGCTCTTTACAGCTAAACAGACTGAAGCTCATTACAGCTAAACAGACTAAAGCTCCTTACAGCTAAACAGACTAAAGCTCTTTACAGCTAAATAGACTAAAGCTCTTTACAGCTAAACAGACTGAATCTCTTTACAGCTAAACAGACTAAAGCTCTTTACAGCTAAACAGACTGAAGCTCCTTACAGCTAAATAGACTAAAGCTCTTTACAGCTAAACAGACTGAATCTCTTTACAGCTAAACAGACTAAAGCTCTTTACAGCTAAACAGACTGAAGCTCCTCAGTTGATTCTAATGATGTAGATCATCAGTGTACCAACATGAGAGATGCACGTGGGTTATAGCCTATCACTGTGAGCTCCATGTGTCTCTTTATTTCTTTTTACAGCTCAACACACACAGGATTAACTTAGGGTCTGCTTGAAAAGTTTTAAAATCCCCAAAGAGAGAGAGAGAGAGAGAGAGAGAGAGAGAGAGAGAGAGAGAGAGAGAGAGAGAGAGAGAGAGAGAGAGAGAGAGAGAGAGAGAGAGAGAGAGAGAGAGAGAGAGAGAGAGAGAGAGAGACAGAGAGAGAGAGAGAGACAGAGAGAGACAGAGAAAGAGAGAGCGAGACAGAGAGAGAGAGAGAAGGAGAGAGAGAGAGACCTTCCATAACAAAGCCATCACCTACAGAGAGATGAACTTGGAGAAGAGTCCCCTAAGTAAGCTTGTCCTGGGCCTCTGTTCACAAACACAAACAGACCCCACACAGCCCCAGGACAACAACAACAACAACAACAACAACAACAACACAATTAGACCCAACCAAATCATGAGAAAACAAAAAGAGAATTACTTGACACATTGGAAAGAACAAACAAAAAAACAGAGCAAACTAGAATGCTATTTGGCCCTAAACAGAGAGTACACAGTGGCAGAATACCTGACCACTGTGACTGACCCAAACTTAAGGAAAGCTTTGATTATGTACAGACTCAGTGACCATAGCCTTGCTATTGAGAAAGGCCGCCGTAGGCAGACCTGGCTCTCAAGAGAAGACAGGCTATGTGCACACTGCCCACAAAATGAGGTGGAAACTGAGCTGCACTTCCTAACCTCCTGCCAAATGTATGACCATATTAGAGACACATATTTCCCTCAGATTACAGCGATCCACAAAGAATTCGAAAACAAACCCAATTTTGATAAACTCCCTTATCTACTGGGTGAAAAACCACAGTGTGCCATCACAGCTGCAATATTTGTGACCTGTTGCCACAAGAAAAGGGCAACCAGTGAAGAACAAACACCATTGTAAATACAACCCATATTTATGTTTATTTATTTTCCCATTTGTACTTTAACTATTTGCACATTGTTACAACACTGTATATATACATAATATGACATTTGAAATGTCTTTATTCTTTTGAAACTTCTGAGTGTAATGTTTACTGTTAATATTTATTGTTTATTTCACTTTTGTTTACTATCTACTTCACTTGCTTTGGCAATGTTAACACATGTTTCCCATGCCAATAAAGCCCTTAAATTGAAATTGAAATTGAATTGAATTGAAATTGAAATTGAATTTAATTGAATTGAGAGAGAAGAAGAGAGAGATAGAAAGAGAGAAAGAAAGCGACAAATAGAGAGAGAGAGAGAGAGAGAGAGAGAGAGAGAGAGAGAGAGAGAGAGAGAGAGAGAGATTTGTACTTTAACTATTTGCACATTGTCTTTATTCTTTTGGAACTTCTGAGTGTAATGTTTACTGTTCATTTGTATTGTTTATTTCAGTTTTGTTTACTATCTACTTCACTTGCTTTGACAATGTTAACATACGTTTCCCATGCCAATAAAGCCCCTTCAATTGAAATTGAATTGAATCGAGAGACAGAGGGGGAGGGGGAGGGAGGGAGAGCGAGAGAGAGCGAGAGGGAGAGAGTTTACATTCCCCAATGATATCCAGAAGGCTAGCTGGATCTGTTCTGACTGTCGTCACGGATACCAAACAGGATTTAGGTCATGTGGAGGGACAAAAAGAAAGAACAACATGACAACAACACCGTAGGGGGAAAAGTTTTGTGTGACAGAGACTTGTGAGGCTGGTAGACTCTCGTCTCTATTCTCAGTAGATTCAAGAGCAGACAAGAGACAATAATAGAAACGTAGGTACATGTAAACAAATAAATGAATGATACAGCGAGTTAAGTTATTTTTTACTCCAGCGTGTGATCCCTACACTGTGAGGAAGGCTGTGACTCTATGTCATGCCTGGGTGTGTGCAGCAGCCATAGATGATAGATAGATATATAGATAGATAGATAGATATATAGATACATATATAGATAGATAGATAGGTAGATAGATAGAGAGAGAGAGAGAGAGAGAGAGAGAGAGAGAGAGAGAGAGAGAGAGAGAGAGAGAGAGAGAGAGAGAGAGAGAGAGAGAGAGAGAGAGACAATCATAGAATACTAGGCCAAGGAATAGGGCATAATTTCAGCCTAGATGTTTGTCCAACAGACACAGACTAGGTGTTTGGCCAACAGATGCAGACTAGATGTTTGGCCAACAGACACAGACTAGATGTTTGGCCAACAGACACAGACTAGATGTTTGGCCAACAGACACAGACTAGATGTTTGGCCAACAGACACAGACTAGATGTTTGGCCAACAGACACAGACTAGATGTTTGGCCAACAGACACAGACTAGATGTTTGGCCAACATACACAGACTAGATGTTTGGCCAACAGACACAGACTAGATGTTTGGCCAACAGACGCAGGCTAGATGTTTGGCCAACAGACACAGACTAGATGTTTGGCCAACAGACACAGACGAGATGTTTGGCCAACAGACACAGAGTCGATATTTGGCCAACAGACGCAGGCTAGATGTTTGGCCAACAGACACAGACTAGATGTTTGGCCAACAGACACAGACTAGATGTTTGGCCAACATACACAGACTAGATGTTTGGCCAACAGACACAGACTAGATGTTTGGCCAACAGACACAGACTAGATGTTTGGCCAACAGACACAGACTAGATGTTTGGCCAACAGACACAGACTAGATGTTTGGCCAACAGACACAGACTAGATGTTTGGCCAACAGACGCAGGCTAGATGTTTGGCCAACAGACACAGACTAGATGTTTGGCCAACAGACACAGACGAGATGTTTGGCCAACAGACACAGAGTAGATGTTTGGCCAACAGACGCAGGCTAGATGTTTGGCCAACAGACACAGACTAGATGTTTGGCCAACAGACACAGACTAGATGTTTGGCCAACAGACACAGACTAGATGTTTGGCCAACAGACACAGACTAGATGTTTGGCCAACAGACACAGACTAGATGTTTGGCCAACAGACACAGACTAGATGTTTGGCCAACAGACACAGACTAGATGTTTGGCCAACAGACACAGACTAGATGTTTGGCCAACAGACGCAGACTAGATGTTTGGCCAACAGACGCAGACTAGATGTTTGGCCAACAGACGCAGACTAGATGTTTGGCCAACAGGATGTGTTGTTGCCCACAGGATCAATGAGATAATAATAATAATAATAATATGCCATTTAGCAGACGCTTTTATCCAAAGCGACTTACAGTCATGCGTGCATACATTTTTGTGTATGGGTGGTCCCGGGGATCGAACCCACTACCTTGGCGTTACAAGCGCCGTGCTCTACCAGCTGAGCTACAGAGGACCACATCATGAGTATAGCTGATGGAGAACGGCCTCAATCATCTAGAGATATCGATACCATTGCTCATACAGTGGACATTTGGCAAACAATCACAAGCTAACATTTCAATCAATAACTCAGCCTTTAATGAGTACAATCACAACAGAACGCAAACATGGCGCCTCCGGATCGGGCGGCTGGTTGTTGGGGCAATCTGTGTTTGCACTATTGAAATGGATATCACTCCGAAGACATACACAAATAAACAAATGTACACAAACACACACACACGCATGAATGCACAGATGCACGCACACACACTAACACTACAGCTTAAACCAAGATCAATAGAGTCTGGAAATGTCAACATGTGTGTGTTGGTTTGGCGCCGTCATTACAGAGCCATTCATTTATCTGAAATCTATATTTCCATCTTTCCATCCTGTCTAAGACTACATAGACCTACGCCCGTCCCGCAACAATATCTATCTGAAGCAAACACCAAGATATGGCTGTGCAATAGGACTAGTATGTCTGGTCATGACAAGGGTAAAGGATGTGGGCCTTTCTGGAGAAGGTAACCATGAAGAAACCACTATGTCCTCTTCTGGAACCCTGTCTGTGACAACATCAGCTCTGATAGGGCCTCTTCTGGAACCTTGTCTGTGACAACATCAGCTCTGATAGGGCCTCCACTCCTGGAACCCTGTCAACATCAGCTCTGATAGGGCCTCCACTCCTGGAACCCTGTCAACATCAGCTCTGATAGGGCCTCCACTCCTGGAACCCTGTCTGTGACAACATCAGCTCTGATAGGGCCTCCACTCCTGGAACCCTGTCAACATCAGCTCTGATAGGGCCTCCACTCCTGGAACCCTGTCAACATCAGCTCTGATAGGGCCTCCACTCCTGGAACCCTGTCAACATCAGCTCTGATAGGGCCTCCACTCCTGGAACCCTGTCTGTGACAACATCAGCTCTGATAGGGCCTCCACTCCTGGAACCCTGTCAACATCAGCTCTGATAGGGCCTCCACTCCTGGAACCCTGTCTGTGACAACATCAGCTCTGATAGGGCCTCCACTCCTGGAACCCTGTCAACATCAGCTCTGATAGGGCCTCCACTCCTGGAACCCTGTCAACATCAGCTCTGATAGGGCCTCCACTCCTGGAACCCTGTCAACATCAGCTCTGATAGGGCCTCCACTCCTGGAACCCTGTCTGTGACAACATCAGCTCTGATAGGGCCTCCACTCCTGGAACCCTGTCAACATCAGCTCTGATAGGGCCTCCACTCCTGGAACCCTGTCAACATCAGCTCTGATAGGGCCTCCACTCCTGGAACCCTGTCAACATCAGCTCTGATAGGGCCTCCACTCCTGGAACCCTGTCAACATCAGCTCTGATAGGGCCTCCACTCCTGGAACCCTGTCAACATCAGCTCTGATAGGGCCTCCACTCCTGGAACCCTGGGAACCCTGTCAACATCAGCTCTGATAGGGCCTCCACTCCTGGAACCCTGTCTGTGACAACATCAGCTCTGATAGGGCCTCCACTCCTGGAACCCTGTCAACATCAGCTCTGATAGGGCCTCCACTCCTGGAACCCTGTCAACATCAGCTCTGATAGGGCCTCCACTCCTGGAACCCTGTCAACATCAGCTCTGATAGGGCCTCCATTCCTGGAACCCTGTCTGTGACAACATCAGCTCTGATAGGGCCTCCACTCCTGGAACCCTGTCTGTGACAACATCAGCTCTGATAGGGCCTCCACTCCTGGAACCCTGTCAACATCAGCTCTGATAGGGCCTCCACTCCTGGAACCCTGTCTGTGACAACATCAGCTCTGATAGGGCCTCCACTCCTGGAACCCTGTCTGTGACAACATCAGCTCTGATAGGGCCTCCACTCCTGGAACCCTGTCAACATCAGCTCTGATAGGGCCTCCACTCCTGGAACCCTGTCTGTGACAACATCAGCTCTGATAGGGCCTCCACTCCTGGAACCCTGTCAACATCAGCTCTGATAGGGCCTCCACTCCTGGAACCCTGGGAACCCTGTCAACATCAGCTCTGATAGGGCCTCCACTCCTGGAACCCTGTCTGTGACAACATCAGCTCTGATAGGGCCTCCACTCCTGGAACCCTGTCAACATCAGCTCTGATAGGGCCTCCACTCCTGGAACCCTGTCTGTGACAACATCAGCTCTGATAGGGCCTCCACTCCTGGAACCCTGTCTGTGACAACATCAGCTCTGATAGGGCCTCCACTCCTGGAACCCTGTCTGTGACAACATCAGCTCTGATAGGGCCTCCTATTCTGGAACCCTGTCTGTGACAACATCAGCTCTGATAGGGCCTCCACTCCTGGAACCCTGTCTGTGACAACATCAGCTCTGATAGGGCCTCCACTCCTGGAACCTTGTCTGTGACAACATCAGCTCTGATAGGGCCTCCACTCCTGGAACCCTGTCAACATCAGCTCTGATAGGGCCTCCACTCCTGGAACCCTGTCTGTGACAACATCAGCTCTGATAGGGCCTCCACTCCTGGAACCCTGTCTGTGTCAACATCAGCTCTGATAGGGCCTCCACTCCTGGAACCCTGTCTGTGTCAACATCAGCTCTGATAGGGCCTCCACTCCTGGAACCCTGTCTGTGACAACATCAGCTCTGATAGGGCCTCCACTCCTGGAACCCTGTCTGTGACAACATCAGCTCTGATAGGGCCTCCACTCCTGGAACCCTGTCTGTGACAACATCAGCTCTGATAGGGCCTCCACTCCTGGAACCCTGTCAACATCAGCTCTGATAGGGCCTCCACTCCTGGAACCCTGTCTGTGACAACATCAGCTCTGATAGGGCCTCCACTCCTGGAGCCCTGTCAACATCAGCTCTGATAGGGCCTCCACTCCTGGAACCCTGTCTGTGACAACATCAGCTCTGATAGGGCCTCCACTCCTGGAACCCTGTCAACATCAGCTCTGATAGGGCCTCCACTCCTGGAACCCTGTCTGTGACAACATCAGCTCTGATAGGGCCTCCACTCCTGGAA
>NC_059197.1:12508085-12523085 GCF_020615455.1 Coregonus clupeaformis | reverse complement strand
CCAGTGGGAATTGACCTAAGTGATTGTTTTAATAATCACCTCCCAGTCCTTACTGTCCACCGAGGAGCATTACTCCTTTCTGTTTCAGTACATTTCATGTTACATGGATCATAGACATTTCCTCAGACAGAGATAATGTACTGTGCTGTACATGGTGACCTTTAAGAACCCTATCCCAGCAGGGGTATAAAAGTCACTCTGGGAACTCACCACTATAAAATCCAGCCAGGTCACCCGTGATACAAGTCAGTATTCGACGTCCATCCATGTCTGAGGACGTTGGGAGATGACGTAGAAATCGGCCACTAGGGATAACATTGAGCTCTGATTCCAAAGGTTACAAGTTCGAATCCAGCGATAGAAATGTGTTTTTTATATTTTTGTTTTAAGCCTATTCCAAACCTTATCCCTTACCTTAACCATTCAGAGTTAATGATTAACCTTAAGAATTTGGAGTTAACCTGAACTAACCTTAACATTTGACGTTTGGAACAACTTTGAAATTTGACATTTGATAAACATGGATGAACATCTAATTCTGACGTGAGACTGTGAGAACTGGTAGATAAAATCGGCAGGAATTAATCACTTTTGACATGTCAAAATGAATGTGTTCCTCTCCACCCATGCCCAGGAGAAAGATGCACACCTCCATTCAAGGTCATAAAGCTAATCGTATGCATCCCAAATGTCACATTATTCCCTGTGTAGGATCAATATGATGTTGTCTGTGATTGTTTCTGTTGAATTGTGTTTTTTGTTTTGTATGTTTGAAATGTTCTTGTCTGTATGTCTAAATTTGTACATGTCAACATGTTTACACAGGGCACAGCCGTAAAAGAGATCCAGGTCTCAGTCTGTTTTTCCCTGTTAAAATAAAGATTTAAAAAAAAAAATGCAGTGCACTATTGGGAAGCACCAAAGGAGAACGCGCAAATAGAGGCTACATCCCCTTACCTTGGTTAAATGTAAACAAGGGATGTTCCCTTAGCTCCTTGACGGTAAAGTGAAGGGTTTAATGTCAGAGTCTATCTGGGAAATAGTTAAACCCTGTAAACACATTTAGTCAGGGTCAGGGGCTAAAATAAACATTTTGGTCCACCAACCACTGTGGCAGGTAGATCAAAAAATCTACCAGCCACTCAGATTTCTTACCAGGCAAAATATTTCTTGCAGCATCATTACGTTAAAAAAAAAAAAGTAAAAAAAAAGACTGATGACCATGCTTTGTGTCGCGCCCTGGCCTATAGAACTCTAGCTAGTTTGGTCAGGGTGTGAATATTCTAGGTTTGTATTTCTATGTTTGGCCGGGTGTGGTTCCCAATCAGAGGCAGCTGTCGCTCGTTGTCTCTGATTGGGGATCATATTTAGGCAGCCAGTTTTCCTCCCTGTGTTGTGGGATCTTGTTGTGTTCCTGTTTAGGCTTGTGTGTTAGCCCTTTGGACCGTCACGGTTAAGTTTGTTATTTTGGTGTCGTGTGTTTATTAGTTAAATAAACATGTACGCCTTTCACGCTGCACCTTGGTCCGACCCGTCTCTTAACGTACGTGACACTTTGCAATGTTTCGAAAACAAAAAATGTATTAGTAAGAAGTAATGTGATTTTTTAATTTTTTTGTGTGACCTAACTCTAACTAAAATATCAGATGAGACAAAATGTTCAGCTGCCCCTTTAAGGGCGGGAGGTTACCGTGGTAACGGGGCCACTTGAGTCGTGTCACGTGTGTCTGTGAGAAAGCCTCCAAAAATGAATCTATCAACACTTCACTCAGAGCGCACAGTTCTCCTGCCAGGCAGTGCTGTTGCTGAGGTGGGATATAGGATTCGTAGTTATTTGTGCGATTAGCAGCTATGAAACAAAACAGCAGAAATACTTTGATAACAGCTACTGCAGCATTTTTCTACAATAAATCGCAACTCGCACATGTGATCATACTTGACTTTTGACAACAACAAAAAATGCAAATGTAATGCTAGCACTGTAGAGCCCTGCAAATTGACCACCCACCAACATGGCTGGTAAAATAGACATTCTTACCCGCCAATACCCAAATCTACCCGCATTTGGCAGGTGGAAGGTTTTAATTTTATGCCCTGCCCAGGGATATCTCAGGACACACACACGCGAGAGCGTGACATATAACTGTATCAGTCAGACACACACCCACTCAGGGCCCTGGGTGATCTATACAGGAGCCGAAACGTGAGCCCCCGTTCCTTGTTTCCTGTTCCCTGTTCCCTGTTTCCTGTCTTCTGTTCTCTGTTCTCTGCTCCCTGTTCTCTCTTCCCTGTTCTCTGTTCTCTGTTCCCTGTTTCCTGTTCTCTGTTCTCTGTTCTCTGTTCCCTGTTTCCTGTTCTCTGTTCTCTGTTCTCTGTTTCCTGTTCTCTGATATCTCTTCCTGTTCTCTGTTCTCTGTTCCCTGTTTCCTATTTCCATTTCTCTGTTCTCTGTTCCCTGTTTCCTGTTCTCTGATATCTCTTCCTGTTCTCTGTTCTCTGTTCCCTGTTTCCTATTTCCATTTCTCTGTTCTCTGTTCCCTGTTTCCTGTTCTCTGATATCTCTTCCTGTTCTCTGTTCTCTGCTCCCTGTTCTCTCTTCCCTGTTCTCTGATATCTCTTCATGTTCTCTGTTCTCTGTTTCCTGTTCTCTGTTCTCTGTTCCCTGTTCCCTGATTTGGATAAAGAACAGCTTGACCTGCAGGAGAACAAAAGCCACCATTGTTTGTTTATGTTAGATGGCAGTTTGTTGGATCAGCCAGCAGCCAGTCTGTTGGATCAGCCAGTAGCCAGTCTGTTGGATCAGCCAGTAGCCAGTCTGTTGGATCAGCCAGCAGCCAGTCTGTTGGATCAGCCAGTAGCCAGTCTGTTGGATCAGCCACCAGCCAGTCTGTTGGATCAGCCAGCAGCCAGTCTGTTGGATCAGCCAGTAGCCAGTCTGTTGGATCAGCCACCAGCCAGTCTGTTGGATCAGCCAGCAGCCAGTCTGTTGGATCAGCCAGTAGCCAGTCTGTTGGATCAGCCAGTAGCCAGTCTGTTGGATCAGCCAGTAGCCAGTCTGTTGGATCAGCCAGTAGCCAGTCTGTTGGATCAGCCAGTAGCCAGTCTGTTGGATCAGCCAGTAGCCAGTCTGTTGGATCAGCCAGCAGCCAGTCTGTTGGATCAGCCAGTAGCCAGTCTGTTGGATCAGCCAGCAGCCAGTCTGTTGGATCAGCCAGCAGCCAGTCTGTTGGATCAGCCAGCAGCCAGTCTGTTGGATCAGCCAGTAGCCAGTCTGTTGGATCAGCCAGCAGCCAGTCTGTTGGATCAGCCAGCAGCCAGTCTGTTGGATCAGCCAGTAGCCAGTCTGTTGGATCAGCCAGCAGCCAGTCTGTTGGATCAGCCAGTAGCCAGTCTGTTGGATCAGCCACCAGCCAGTCTGTTGGATCAGCCAGTAGCCAGTCTGTTGGATCAGCCAGCAGCCAGTCTGTTGGATCAGCCACCAGCCAGTCTGTTGGATCAGCCAGTAGCCAGTCTGTTGGATCAGCTAGCAGCCAGTCTGTTGGATCAGCCAGCAGCCAGTCTGTTGGATCAGCCAGTAGCCAGTCTGTTGGATCAGCCAGCAGCCAGTCTGTTGGATCAGCCACCAGCCAGTCTGTTGGATCAGCCAGCAGCCAGTCTGTTGGATCAGCCACCAGCCAGTCTGTTGGATCAGCCAGTAGCCAGTCTGTTGGATCAGCCAGTAGCCAGTCTGTTGGATCAGCCACCAGCCAGTCTGTTGGATCAGCCAGTAGCCAGTCTGTTGGATCAGCCAGAAGCCAGTCTGTTGGATCAGCCACCAGCCAGTCTGTTGGATCAGCCAGTAGCCAGTCTGTTGGATCAGCTAGCAGCCAGTCTGTTGGATCAGCCAGCAGCCAGTCTGTTGGATCAGCCAGTAGCCAGTCTGTTGGATCAGCCAGCAGCCAGTCTGTTGGATCAGCCACCAGCCAGTCTGTTGGATCAGCCAGTAGCCAGTCTGTTGGATCAGCCACCAGCCAGTCTGTTGGATCAGCCAGTAGCCAGTCTGTTGGATCAGCCAGTAGCCAGTCTGTTGGATCAGCCAGCAGCCAGTCTGTTGGATCAGCCACCAGCCAGTCTGTTGGATCAGCCAGCAGCCAGTCTGTTGGATCAGCCAGCAGCCAGTCTGTTGGATCAGCCAGCAGCACAGCATCCATTCAGCAGCAAAGCAAATAAGGATTTCCTTACATAGTGCACTACTTTTTAACAGAGCCTTATGAGTAGGGCTCTATCTAGGGAATTTGATGCCATTTTGGACACAGCCTCAGAGCCAGACATTTTTTTCATCGTTTAGAAGGGACTGGAGAATCAATGAACAGTGTGCTGTAGGGCGGGAGGACTGGAGAATCAATGAACAGTGTGCTGTAGGGCGGGAGGACTGGAGAATCAATGAACAGTGTGCTGTAGGGCGGGAGGACTGGAGAATCAATGAACAGTGTGCTGTAGGGCGGGAGGACTGGAGAATCAATGAACAGTGTGCTGTAGGGCGGGAGGACTGGAGAATCAATGAACAGTGTGCTGTAGGGCGGGAGGACTGGAGAATCAATGAACAGTGTGCTGTAGGGCGGGAGGACTGGAGAATCAATGAACAGTGTGCTGTAGGGCGGGAGGACTGGAGAATCAATGAACAGTGTGCTGTAGGGCGGGAATGAAAAAAAGGCAACAGAGCACTACTAGACATTTGACCTGAAAAGCTTCTAGGTTAGGGTCAGCCGTGAGGGCTTCTAGGCTAGGGTCAGCCGTGAGGGCTTCTAGGCTAGGGTCAGCCGTGAGGGCTTCTAGGCTAGGGTCAGCCGTGAGGGCTTCTAGGCTAGGGTCAGCCGTGAGGGCTTCTAGGCTAGGGTCAGCCGTGAGGGCTTCTAGGCTAGGGTCAGCCGTGAGGGCTTCTAGGCTAGGGTCAGCCGTGAGGGCTTCTAGGCTAGGGTCAGCCGTGAGGGCTTCCAGGCTAGGGTCAGCCGTGAGGGCTTCTAGGCTAGGGTCAGCCGTGAGGGCTTCTAGGCTAGGGTCAGCCGTGAGGGCTTCTAGGCTAGGGTCAGACGTGAGGGCTTGTTGAGTGAGTGCAGAGCACAGGAAAGGGGAAATTAGATGTGATACCCAGTGGGCATCATCTCGACATCTACCATATTGCTTTTAGCCTGGTCACAGGTCTTGTTTGTGTTCTCACCAACTCCATTGGCATTGTCAACCCAAACATGACAAGCTTGGCATGACAAGGAAGTGGAAGGATAGCACAATGATAGTTTTCACCTTCCCAATGTTTTCAGATCAAACCACAAATAGGACACTGTGTGAGAGGAGGAAGCTTCTTTATACTATGAAGATATAGGAGACTGTGTGAAGAGAGGAAGCTTCTTTATACTATGAAGATATAGGAGACTGTGTGAAGAGAGGAAGCTTCTTTATACTATGAAGATATAGGACACTGTGTGAAGAGAGGAAGCTTCTTTATACTATGAAGATATAGGAGACTGTGTGAGGGATGGAAGCTTCTTTATACTATGAAGATATAGGAGACTGTGTGAAGAGAGGAAGCTTCTTTATACTATGAAGATATAGGACACTGTGTGAAGAGAGGAAGCTTCTTTATACTATGAAGATATAGGAGACTGTGTGAAGAGAGGAAGCTTCTTTATACTATGAAGATATAGGAGACTGTGTGAGGGATGGAAGCTTCTTTATACTATGAAGATATAGGACACTGTGTGAAGAGAGGAAGCTTCTTTATACTATGAAGATATAGGAGACTGTGTGAGGGGATGGAAGCTTCTTTATACTATGAAGATATAGGACACTGTGTGAAGAGAGGAAGCTTCTTTATACTATGAAGAATAGGAGACTGTGTGAAGAGAGGAAGCTTCTTTATACTATGAAGATATAGGAGACTGTGTGAGGGATGGAAGCTTCTTTTATACTATGAAGATATAGGACACTGTGTGAAGAGAGGAAGCTTCTTTATACTATGAAGATATAGGACACTGTGTGAAGAGAGGAAGCTTCTTTATACTATGAAGATATAGGAGACTGTGTGAAGAGAGGAAGCTTCTTTATACTATGAAGATATAGGACACTGTGTGAAGAGAGGAAGCTTCTTTATACTATGAAGATATAGGAGACTGTGTGAGGGATGGAAGCTTCTTTATACTATGAAGATATAGGACACTGTGTGAAGAGAGGAAGCTTCTTTATACTATGAAGATATAGGACACTGTGTGAAGAGAGGAAGCTTCTTTATACTATGAAGATATAGGAGACTGTGTGAAGAGAGGAAGCTTCTTTATACTATGAAGATATAGGAGACTGTGTGAGGGATGGAAGCTTCTTTATACTATGAAGATATAGGACACTGTGTGAAGAGAGGAAGCTTCTTTATACTATGAAGATATAGGAGACTGTGTGAGGGATGGACGCTTCTTTATACTATGAAGATATAGGACACTGTGTGAAGAGAGGAAGCTTCTTTATACTATGAAGATATAGGAGACTGTGTGAAGAGAGGAAGCTTCTTTATACTATGAAGATATAGGAGACTGTGTGAGGGATGGAAGCTTCTTTATACTATGAAGATATAGGACACTGTGTGAAGAGAGGAAGCTTCTTTATACTATGAAGATATAGGAGACTGTGTGAGGGATGGAAGCTTCTTTATACTATGAAGATATAGGACACTGTGTGAAGAGAGGAAGCTTCTTTATACTATGAAGACATAGGAGACTGTGTGGAGAGAGGAAGCTTCTTTATACTATGAAGATATAGGAGACTGTGTGAAGAGAGGAAGCTTCTTTATACTATGAAGATATAGGAGACTGTGTGAGGGATGGAAGCTTCTTTATACTATGAAGATATAGGACACTGTGTGAAGAGAGGAAGCTTCTTTATACTATGAAGATATAGCAGACTGTGTGAGGGATGGAAGCTTCTTTATACTATGAAGATATAGGACACTGTGTGAAGAGAGGAAGCTTCTTTATACTATGAAGATATAGGAGACTGTGTGAAGAGGGGAAGCTTCTTTATACTATGAAGATATAGGAGGCTGTGTGAAGAGAGGAAGCTTCTTTATACTATGAAGATATAGGAGACTGTGTGAAGAGAGGAAGCTTATTTATACTATGAAGATATAGGACACTGTGTGAAGAGAGGAAGCTTCTTTATACTATGAAGACATAGGAGACTGTGTGGAGAGAGGAAGCTTCTTTATACTATGAAGATATAGGAGACTGTGTGAAGAGAGGAAGCTTCTTTATACTATGAAGATATAGGAGACTGTGTGAAGAGAGGAAGCTTCTTTATACTATGAAGATATAGGAGACTGTGTGAAGAGAGGAAGCTTATTTATACTATGAAGATATAGCGTGGAACCCCGTATTATCGGCATATTCAACAGCGTTTAAGAAATATATTACCTTCAACAGTGTTATCTTGTGATCAAGCCATCAATGTTATGTGATTATTGGTGTCGTAAAAATGTTAGCTAACGGGTTATCAATTAGCATGTTTGACATTTCAGTGGAAATACTACTATTATCAGCTTTTTGATAAGCAGTTCAGCAAATAAATACGTCCCGTATTATCGTTATGCGGTCCCCAGTTATTGGCCACCTTACTATTTTGTTCAGTTACAAGATATATCCGTTACATTTTGTTCAAAAAAGAGACACCAACCACGTACCCGAAGTGTTTACTAGATAATTGACTAGTTGGCTAGCCTTCCGGTAAAGAATAATGACTTGCCTGTCAACTTTTCATTGCGTAGCCCGGTGTGCCTCCTGTGGACTCTTAAAAAAATGGTTCTTCACCAAGATATTACATTTACATTTTAGTCATTTAGCAGACGCTCTTATCCAGAGCGACTTACAATTAGGGTTAAGTGCCTTGCTCAAGGGCACATCAACCAAATAATGTCTCATAATTTGTTTTACAGATTCATCTTATGTTTTGAGAAAGTAGATAACAGTTGAATACTAAAATATCAGTATTAATCATTTACATCAAATAAAACTTTAATTTCAGTTATGTGCATTGACATAAACAATGAAAACACTGTTGGAGTTTGTTTTGCAGAGGTGTACTTGGAAAGTGGGTTGAATAAATACAGTGGGGAGAACAAGTATTTGATACACTGCCGATTTTGCAGGTTTTCCTACTTACAAAGCATGTAGAGGTCTGTAATTTTTATCATAGGTACACTTCAACTGTGAGAGACGGAATCTAAAACAAAAATCCAGAAAAACACATTGTATGATTTTTAAGTAATTAATTTGCATTTTATTGCAGTGCTGGCAGAAGTAACAGCACACCCATGGCACCTCGGATCTACACTCCTGAGAGGAGCTTGCAGGCAGATCATGCTCCCCGCAGCGAGCACAGCAGATGGTGTCTTCTTTGATAAAAAATAAAATAATAATACAAATAGATGAATATGGTTTTGCAAAATGTAGAAGTTATTCAACAACAATAGTAATTGATACAACTGAGAGAGAGAGAAAAACAGATGATGAAGTACCTGAGAGTGGTGTCATGGGTGGCGTGACAGACGTGACCGGTGGAGCTTTTCTCTTTCTTTTCTGTGCTGCAGTTTGAGAAAATGTAGTGTTAGACTGAGCATGTTTCATGAAAACCCTTTTCAACTTTTTTACATCAATACCTCTGGAGGAAGCTGCAGAGGTTTTGGAGGAGGCGGAGATGACTTGAGGGCTGGTGCTATGTACTGTAGATATGTAAAGAGAGATTTTTTTATTTTTTTCACATTGCTGTTTTATAAAACAGATAACAAACAGTCATTTTTTCGTAATTTAACATGTGTTTACCTGTGGAGGTGACCAGGGGAGATGGAGGAGGCAGTTGGTCCAGAGGAGGCCGTATTGGTGGTGACAGACAGGGGGGGGGGGTGGTGTGCATCGTGGTGGTGGTGGACAAAACCGCCGACGATGGCTTGGAGGAGCTGGTGTTTGTAATGGTGGGGGTGAGGGGCCGACGATGGTGTGGCCGGGAGAGTAGGTAAGTGGCCTTCTTCTGCAGCTTGGGACTCCGGCGGCTCCTACAGGTGTTGCACACTTGGAGACACTCGTAGGGGTGATGCAGCTGTCAGGAGTGGTTCCAGCAAGGGGTCCAGCAGAGGCGATGGCGTCAATGGTCACATCCATGGCAGCCCTCTCCTGTGCCCTCTGTGTTCTGAGGGCTGCCCGACGCTCTTTCTCCTCTGCCTCGGCCCTCTCCTTCTCACCCCTCTCCTGCCACTGGCGCGTGTATTCCTCCCCGGTGAGGCATGTGGCGACCACAGGGAGTCTTCTGTATCGGTCCAGCCGATACTTCAGGACAGTAAAGATGTGCCCCAGGTCCTTCGCTATCAGCCCCCCCCCCCTCTATTAGGGGGTGCTCTTCTAGAGCTAGGCCTGGGACTGGAGCAGGGGATGGGACTGGAGCAGGGACTGAGGGTCCTCCTGTGGTCGCTGGAGAGGAGGTGCTGATGGACGGCACAGTGCTGCTGGTTCCAGGAGAGGCAGTGGTGGGACCCGGTAGGGACCGAGACGACATTAAACGGGACCCTTCAATGGCTGAAGGGTCAAAAGGGAAGAGGCCACACTTCTTAAACACTTCCACCACATTGCGCATGTCCTTGCATCGCTGGTACGGGTAGCGGAATACTCTGGCAAATTCTGATTTGTTTACCATGTAGGAGTGGTCAAAATGGCTAAGGTCTCCAGCTACCTTGGAGAACTCAGCCTTTAAAGGGCCAAAGTATGCCACGTCCAGCGGCTGCAGGACACGGGTGCAGTGTGGTGGAAGACAAAGAAGTATAACCCCTTCCCTTAGTGCCGCCGCGAGCACCTCCGGGTCCATGTGGCTCTTGTGCCCATCGAAGAGGAGAAGGAGAGGGCGCTCCTTCACTGCATGCTTAATGAAGTGCTGAAACCACTTCCCGAACAGGTCCCTGTCAATGTAGCCACTGCTTTACCGTCCACTCTCCTCCAACTGCTTCTCATAAGAAGTGAAGAAGGTGTCCATCGTCGGACGTGTGGCACACTCAGCACTCCCCCTGTCCAGGGTGTCCGGCCTCCTCATGCTCAAGTTCTTGTGCCTCCTCCTGAACGTTTCCCACCACCTCTTCCCCAGTGGTGGGATTGTTTCCCCTGGGTGCCGAAACCTACAATAGAATAGAATATATAATTGTCCATCCAGGATGAAAATGTTTGTTTTGGCATCACCATACACATCCACATTTACATCACACACATTGAGAACAGTCAGTCCACCAGTCTACATACATTAACACATAGAACACCAAATACCTGCGTATTTTGTCGGCGTATTTCATCAGCCTCTGTCTGGTGAAGGGAAACCCATGGCTGGCGCAGTAGATACAGTACTGCACCAGATAATTTTCATCCTCTGGTGCAAGCAATGTGGGTGGTCCACTGCGACAACCATAGGTCACCCGGCCGCTCAGCCTGTCTGCCAGGGTCTGCCGAGATACACCATGCACCTTGGTAGATAAGAAAATAAAACTGTTACTAGCAGATAAAATTCACATACACATGGTAATCTCCTAAAAAACAAAAGATGCCTAACCCTGGCAGCCTGGCGGATAGCCATCCCTGCCCCGCAGTCCTCCATGGCATGGAACATGTCCACCTCACTCCACTGCTTCCTCTTGACTTTCTCCATGCTGCAGTGGTAAATACATGTAGCTAAATAACTTGGCATACTATACACATTTTAGAAAGATAACTCAATCTGAATATGTATAAACATTTACATTTCAAAGCTAAGGCATTGAAAGGTGATGAAAGTTTTCACAATAACTGAAAGTGTACCCACGTTTTTTGTTTGATGTTATCTGTAATGGAAATTAGTGTCCCAATTAGTTTAATATTGATGCATACATTGTAACATTTGACTAAATACTGCCTATACAGTGGGGGAAAAAAGTATTTAGTCAGCCACCAATTGTGCAAGTTCTCCCACTTAAAAAGATGAGAGAGGCCTGTAATTTTCATCATAGGTACACGTCAACTATGACAGACAAAATGTCCTATCATTGCTACGCTGACGATACACAACTAATCTTCTCCTTTCCCCCTTCTGATAACCAGGTGGCGAATCGCATCTCTGCATGTCTGGCAGACATATCAGTATGGATGACGGATCACCACCTCAAGCTGAACCTTGGCAAGACGGAGCTGCTCTTCCTCCCGGGGAAGGACTGCCCGTTCCATGATCTCGCCATCACGGTTGACAACTCCATTGTGTCCTCCTCCCAGAGTGCGAAGAGCCTTGGCGTGACCCTGGACAACACCCTGTCGTTCTCCGCTAACATCAAGTTAGGGGGTGTCCGATGTTGGGGGAAAATTAGCTAGGAGACTGTCTGAGGGGAGGAAGCTTCTTTATACTATGAAGATATAGGAGACTGTGTGAGGGGAGGAAGCTTCTTTATACTATGAAGATATAGGAGACTGTGTGAGGGGAGGAAGCTTCTTTATACTAGGGATGAAGATATAGGAGACTGTGTGAGGAGAGGAAGACTAGGGAGGAAGATATAGGAGACTGTGTGAGGGGAGGAAGCTTCTTTAGACTAGGGATGAATATATAGGAGACTGTGTGAGGAGAGGAAGCTTCTTTAGACTAGGGATGAAGATATACAGTGGGGAAAAAAAGTATTTAGTCAGCTACCAATTGTGCAAGTTCTCCCACTTAAAAAGATGAGAGAGGCCTGTAATTTTCATCATAGGTACATGTCAACTATGACAGACAAAATGAGGAAAAAAAATCCAGAAAATCACATTATAGGATTTTTAATGATTTTATTTGCAAATTATGGTGGAAAATAAGTATTTGGTCAATAACAAAAGTTTCTCAATACTTTGTTATATACCCTTCATTGGCAATGACACATGTCAAACGTTTTCTGTAAGTCTTCACAAGGTTTTCACACACTGTTGCTGGTATTTTGGCCCATTCCTCCATGCAGATCTCCTCTAGAGCAGTGATGTTTTGGGGCTGTCGCTGGGCAACACAGACTTTCAACTCCCTCCAAAGATTTTCATGGGGTTGAGATCTGGAGACTGGCTAGGCCACTCCAGGACCTTGAAATGCTTCTTACGAAGCCACCTCGCTGTCCCGGGCGGTGTGTTTGGGATCATTGTCATGCTGAAAGACCCAGCCACGTTTCATCTTCAATGCCCTTGCTGATGGAAGGAGGTTTTCACTCAAAATCTCACGATACATGGCCCCATTCATTCTTTTCTTTACACGGATCAGTCGTCCTAGTCCCATTGCAGAAAAACAGCCCCAAAGCATGATGTTTCCACCCCCATGCTTCACAGTAGGTATGGTGTTCTTTGGATGCAACTCAGCATTCTTTGTCCTCCAAACACGACAAGTTGAGTTTTTACCAAAAAGTTATATTTTGGTTTCATCTGACCATATGACATTCTCCCAATCCTCTTCTGGATCATCCAAATGCACTCTAGCAAACTTCAGATGGGCCTGGACATGTACTGGCTTAAGCAGGGGGACACATCTAGCACTGCAGGATTTGAGTCCCTGGCGGCGTAGTGTTTTACTGATGGTAGGCTTTGTTACTTTGGTCCCAGCTCTATGCAGGTCATTCACTAGGTTCCCCCCGTGTGGTTCTGGGATTTTTGCTCACCGTTCTTGTGATCATTTTGACTCCCACGGGGTGAGATCTGCTGCGTGGAGCCCCAGATCGAGGGAGATTATCAGTGGTCTTGTATGTCTTCCATTTCCCTAATAATTGCTCCCACAGTTGATTTCTTCAAACCAAGCTGCTTACCTATTGCAGATTCAGTCTTTCCAGCCTGGTGCAGGTCTACAATTTTGTTTCTGGTGTCCTTTGACAGCTCTTTGGTCTTGGCCATAGTGGAGTTTGGAGTGTGACTGTTTGAGGATGTGGACAGGTGTATTTTATACTGATAACAAGTTCAAACAGGTGCCATTAATACAGGTAACGAGTGGAGGACAGAGGAGCCTCTTAAAGAAAAAGTTACAGGTCTGTGAGAGCCAGAAATCTTGCTTGTTTGTAGGTGACCAAATACTTATTTTCCACCATAATTTGCAAATATATTCATTAAAAATCCTACAATGTGATTTTCTGGAATTTTTTTTCTAATTTTGTCTGTCATAATTGACGTGTACCTATGATGAGAATTACAGGCCTCTCTCATCTTTTTAAGTGGGAAAACTTGCACATTTGGTGGCTGACTAAATACTTTTTTTCCCCACTGTAGGAGACTGTGTGAGGAGAGGAAGACTAGGGATGAAGATATAGGAGACTGTGTGAGGGGAGGAAGCTTCTTTAGACTAGGGATGAAGATATAGGAGACTGTGTGAGGGGAGGAAGACTAGGGAGGAAGATATAGGAGACTGTGTGAGGGGAGGAAGCTTATTTAGACTAGGGATGAAGATATAGGAGACTGTGTTAGGGGAGGAAGCTTATTTAGACTAGGGATGAAGATATAGGAGACTGTGTGAGGGGAGGAAGCTTATTTAGACTAGGGATGTGCTTTTGTGTAAGTACACTTTTGCTAGAAGATCTCGTAAACATTGTTCCGTTGTTCCAGGTCTCTCTGTAATATTATTTCACATTGTACTGACTGTAAATCAAACAACAGGAGAGATTATGCCCCGCTGCAATCTTATGCAACATTGTGAAACCAGTATCAGCAGGGGGTAAAAACGACATCACCCTCAGGGCTAAACGTCTGGTGTGTTTGAGAGTCAGTACAAAGGTCAAACAAATTCAGAGAACATCGAAGACTGAAAGGAAATAATACATTCCCCATGCTTAATCAGGCTAATTCCGGCTTTATACTGTAAGAGAGAGAGAGAGAGAGAGAGAGAGAGAGAGAGAGAGAGAGAGAGAGAGAGAGAGAGAGAGAGAGAGAGAGAGAGAGAGAGAGAGAAGGAAGAGAGAGAGAGACAGAGAGAGAGAGAGAGAGGGAGAGAGAGAGAGAGAGAGAGAGAGCGAGAGAGAGAGAAGAGAGAGAGAGAAGGAAGAGAGAGAGAGAAGGAAGAGAGAGAGAGAGAGAGAGATAAGAGAGAGAGAGAGAGAGAGAGAGAGAGAGAGAGAGAGAGAAGAGAAGGAAGAGAGAGAGAGAGAGAGAGAGAGAGAGAGAGGATAGAAACGAGAGAGAGAGAGAGAGAGAGAGAGAGAGAGAGAGAGAGAGAGAGAGAGAGAGAGAGAGAGAGAGAGAGAGAGAGAGAGAGAGAGAGAGAGAGAGAGAGAGAGAGAGAGAGAGAGAGAGAGAGAGAGAGAGAGAGAGAGAGAGAAGAGAGAGAGAGAGAGAGAGAGAGAGAGAGAGAGAGAGAGAGAGAGAGAGAGAGAGAGAAGGAAGAGAGAGAGAGATTAGTGCATTCACTGTCAGACCACAGACACCATTGTCAGATCACAGTCAGATCAACGTGTTTCTGAAGAAATTAACCGGCAATATTCATTCAAAAAAACAGCCGAATAAACTCTACAACATGAACCAATCGTACAGATGGGCTCAAAACAGTGCAGAGAGATTCATTGAAACATTGAACTCAAATGAAATGATGAACTCTATACAGTTTTTCAATTACTCACAATACCAAAACAATAAAGAAGGTGTCAATTCGGCTACTCAAAACATAAATAACATTTTCCAAAAAGCAGCATCGAAAGCAAATTTGAGAAAACCAAAGAAATGCAACATCAGAAACAAAAAACAAAATGTTTCTGAAAAATGGTTTGATAACGAATGTAAAAACAATTAGAAAACACCTAAGACAAATTTCAAATGAAAAACATAAGCAGCAAAACAACCCAGATCTACGCTATGAATACTTTGAAACTCTGAAACAGTATAAACATACACTAAAACGCAAGAAATTGAATTATACCAACAAGACACTTGATGAAATTGAAAGTGCAATTGACCAAAATCAGTTCTGGGACATGTGGAACAATTTAAGCATGACAAAGCC
>NC_059197.1:12418085-12503085 GCF_020615455.1 Coregonus clupeaformis | reverse complement strand
ATTTATTTTTCATACTGGCCTCCCATGGGAAACAAACCCTCAACCCTGGCATTGCAAACACCATGCTCTACATCCCAGCCGGCCATTCCCTCCTCTACCCTGGACCAATTGTGCACCACCCCATGGGTCTCCCGGTCGCGGCCAGCTACGACAGAGCCTGGATTCGAACCAGGATCTAGTGGCACAGCTAGCACTGTGATACAGTGCCTTAGACCACTGCGCCACTCGGGAGACTAGCGAAGGTTGAAATCTCATTGATCAACGTCTCAACCAAATATTACCCAAATGTCCACGTTGAAAGGACGTGGTGTGCCCAGTCGGAACGAGACGGAGACCCGTAGAAATAGAAAATTGTAGCATTGTCAATCACAGTCAAAGGACTGGCTGATAGGAGGATATATATATACGGTACCAGTCAAAAGTTTGGACACATTTTTACTATTTTTTACACTGTCGAAAAATAGTGAAGACATCAAAACTATGAAAGAACACATATGGAATCATGTAGTAAACAAAAAAGTGTTAAACAAATCAAATTATATTTTATATTTGAGGTTCTTCAAATAGCCACCCTTTGCCTTGATGACAGCTTTGCACACTCTTTGGATGGCGTATCGCTGCAGAATGCTGTGGTAGCCATGCTGGTTAAGTGTGCCTTGAATTCTAAATAAATCACAGACAGTGTCACCAGCAAAGCACTCCCCACACCATAACACCTCCTCCTCCATGTTTTACGATGGGGAACTACACATCCGGAGATCATCCGTTCACCCACACCGCATCTCACAAAGACACGCCGGTTGGAACCAAAAATCTCAAATTTGGACTCCAGACCAAAGGACAAATTTCCAACGGTCTAATGTCCATTGCTCGTGTTTCTTGGCCCAAGCAGGTCTCTTCTTCTTATTGGTGTCTTTAAGTAGTGGTTTCTTTGCAGCAATTCGACCATGAAGGCCTGATTCACACAGTGCCCTCTGAACAGTTGATGTTGAGATGTGTCTGTGACTTGAACTCTGTGAAGCATTTATTTGGGCTGCAATCTGAGGCTTGTAACTCTAATGAACTTATCCTCTGCAGCAGAGGTAACTCTGGGTCTTCCTTTCCTGTGGCGGTCCTCATGAGAGCCAGTTTCATCATAGCGCTTGATGGTTTTTGCGTCTGCACTTGAAGAAACTTTCAAAGTTCTTGACATTTTCCGTATTGACTGACCTTCATGTCTTAAAGTAATGATGGACTGTTGTTTGTCTTTGCTTACTTGAGCTGTTTTTGCCATAATATGGACTTGGTCTTTTACCAAATAGGGCTATCTACTGTATATCCCCCCCCCAACTTGTCACAACACAACTGATTGGCTCAAACACATTAAGAAGGAAAGAAATTCCACAAATTAACTTTTAAGAAGGCACACCTGTTAATTGAAATGCATTCCAGGTGACTACCTCATGAAGCTGGTTGAGAGAATGCCGAGAGTGTGCAAAGCTGTCATCAAGGCAAAGGGTGGCTATTTGAAGAAAATATATTTAGATTTGTTTAACACTTTTTTGGTTACTACATATGTGTTATTTCATAGTTTTGATGTCTTCACTATTATTCTAGTAAAAATAAAGTAAAATAGTAAAAATAAAGAAAAACCCTTGAATGAGTAGATGTGTCCAAACTTTTGACTGGTAGTGTATATTTTGAAATATTCAACATAGCATCCCTGTTGGATGAAAACGTCATCTCCAAAACGTCCATATTTTACCATTAAAACTAAACATTTGAAGCTATTTTGAATACATTTTCTTGGTCTCATTGTCATGAAATGTTCAGGGTATATTGAGGGGAGTTACTACTTTCAAATTATTTTTAAAAATTAATAAAAAAGAACATTGACAAAAAGGTTTAGTACAGTATGAAGTAACCGTGGTGGTCTGATATTTCAATTCACCACACCACAGTCTACATACAATTTAGCAACAAAAGTGGATCATTGTGAAATTGTTTTCTGCTAGCTGGGACAAGTTTGTTTACTTAGTATTTGTCCCAAATGGCACCTTTTCCCCTATAACCACACACACACACACACACACACACACACACACACACACACACACACACACACACACACACACACACACACACACACAGACACACACAACCTACTTTATTTCATCTCCAAAGGGTCCCAGTGCAGGTTAGGTTGTCTCAGTGCAGACACACACACACACACACACACACACACACACACACACACACACACACACACACACACACACACACACACACACACACACACACACACACACACACACACAAACACACACACACTGCACTTTCTCCATGAACCCTACGCATCTTCAATAGAGCTCAATGGCTGCTTTATCCAACAGTATTGAATTAATCAATGTATAGATAATACATTGTTAAAACATTAAATAAATAAAAAATACCACATGCTGAATTATTCACAAGCAGTCCAAAAAAAGACAAGACTAAAATTAAACAGCAACAGGAGAAACGTTGTACTACACGTCTTGTCCTCCAGCTAACTCTGTATAAAACATTGAGCTATTTTACCACTCTCCAGAGCGTTATCTACAGTGTGTGTGTGAATATGTGTATGTGTGTGTGTGTGTGTGTGTGTGTGTGTGTGTGTGTGTGTGTGTGTGTGTGTGTGTGTGTGTGTGTGTGTGTGTGTGTGTGTGTGTGTGTGTGTGTGTGTGTGTGCGTGCGTGTGTGCGTGCGTGCGTGTGTGTGTGTGTGTGTGGGTGACTGCCAGCACTATGCTATAAAGCTGGAGGCAGAACAGAACAGCCCCTTGGCAGGGGATGGATTTAGCTTAGAGGACAAACAGGACCAAACTCTCACTAAAGAAAGTCAATTTAGGACCAGCATGTGGCCTAGATGGAAACCAGTTGTGTAAAGTAACTAAGTCAAAATACTTTGAAGTACTTTTTTCAGGGTTATGTGTACTTTACTTTACAATTCATATATTAGAAAATGTTAACTTTTAATCCACTACATTCCTAAATAAAATATTGTACTTTTTACTCCATAAATTTTCCCTGACAGCCAAAAGTACTCGTTACATTTTCAAGCCTTAGCAGGACAGAAAAATTGTCAAATTCACGCACTTATCAAGAGAACATCTCTGGTCATCCCTTCTGCCTCTGATCTGGCGGACACTAAACACAATTATTTATGAGTGTTGAAGTGCATCCCTGGCTATCCGTCGATAAAAAAAAGATAAGACAATCGTGCCGTCTGGTTTGTTTAATATAGGGAATTTGAAATGATTTATAGCATTTTACTTTTGATACTTAAGTATATTTAAAACCAGATACTTTAAGACTTTTACTCAAGTAGTATTTTACTGGGGTGACTTTTACTTGTACTTGAGTCATTTTCCATCAAGGTATCTTTTACTTTTACTCAAGTATGACAATTGGGTACTTTTTTCCACCACTAATGGAAACTCTCTACGAAGCAAATTAAACGAAGTCTTTGAAATGGAATGCAGCCACAGTAGGGGATAGAGGCTGCGTCCCAAATGGCACCCTGTTCCCTACATAGTGCACTACTTTAGACCAGCGAATGGCACCCTATTCCCTACATAGTGCACTACTTATACCGGGTTATACCCCTATGGGCCCTGGTTAAAAATATACACTGACTGTACAAAACATTAGGAACAAACTCTTTCCCATGACATAGACTACTGACCAGGTGAATCCAGGTGAAAGCTATGATCCCTTACTGATGTCACTTGTTAAATCCACTTCAAATCCGTGTAGATGGAGGGGAGGAGACGGGTTAAAGAAGGATTTTTAAGCCTTGAGATAATTGAGGCATGGATTGTGTGTGTGTGCCATTCAGAGGGTGAATGAGCAAGACAAACTGGTAAACTCAGTATTTTGTACTGTATATTTTTGTTGTTTCAATATTGTATTTTCTCTCCACTTATTTACTTCTAAACTATAATAGTTATTGATCATATTATAGTTATAGATCATATTATAGTGTATAGATCATATTATAGTTATAGATCATATTTATAGTTATATATCGTATTATAGTGTCCAGATCATATTATAGACATCTATTAACATCCTGATGTCCACTACAGAGGACATTTATTAACATCCTGATGTCCACTACAGAGGACATGTATTAACATCCTGATGTCCACTACAGAGGACATGTATTAACATCCTGATGTCCCTACAGAGGATATTTATTAACATCCTGATGTCCCTACAGAGGACATGTATTAACATCCTGATGTCCACTACAGAGGACATTTATTAACATCCTGATGTCCCTACAGAGGACATGTATTAACATCCTGATGTCCCTACAGAGGACATGTATTAACATCCTGATGTCCCTACAGAGGACATGTATTAACATCCTGATGTCCCTACAGAGGACATGTATTAACATCCTGATGTCCCTACAGAGGACATGTATTAACATCCTGATGTCCCTACAGAGGACATGTATTAACATCCTGATGTCCCTACAGAGGACATGTATTAACGTCCTGATGTCCACTACAGAGGACATGTATTAACATCCTGATGTCCACTACAGAGGACATGTATTAACATCCTGATGTCCCTACAGAGGACATGTATTAACATCCTGATGTCCCTACAGAGGACATTTATTAACATCCTGATGTCCCTACAGAGGATATTTATTAACATCCTGATGTCCCTACAGAGGACATGTATTAACGTCCTGATGTCCCTACAGAGGACATTTATTAACATCCTGATGTCCACTACAGAGGATATTTATTAACATCCTGATGTCCACTACAGAGGACATGTATTAACATCCTGATGTCCCTACAGAGGACATTTATTAACATCCTGATGTCCCTACAGAGGACATCTATTAACATCCTGATGTCCCTACAGTTATATTTATTAACATCCTGATGTCCACTACAGAGGACATGTATTAACATCCTGATGTCCACTACAGAGGACATGTATTAACATCCTGATGTCCCTACAGATGACATGTATTAACATCCTGATGTCCATTACAGAGGACATGTATTAACATCCTGATGTCCCTACAGAGGACATATATTAACATCCTGATGTCCCTACAGAGGACATGTATTAACATCCTGATGTCCCCACAGAGGACATGTATTAACTTCCTGATGTCCCTACAGAGGACATGTATTAACATCTTCATGTCCACTACAGAGGACATGTATTAACATCCTGATCTCCCTACAGAGGACATGTATTAACATCCTGATGTCCCTACAGAGGAAATGTATTAACATCCTGATGTGCCTACAGAGGACATGTATTAACATCCTGATGTCCCTACAGAGGACATGTATTAACATCCTGATGTCCCTAAAGAGGATATTTATTAACATCCTGATGTCCCTACAGAGGACATGTATTAACATCCTGATGTCCACTACAGAGGACATTTATTAACATCCTGATGTCCCTACAGAGGACATGTATTAACATCCTGATGTCCACTACAGAGGACATGTATTAACATCCTGATGTCCCTACATAGGACATGTATTAACATCCTGATGTCCACTACAGAGGACATTTATTAACATCCTGATGTCCCTGCAGATGATATTTATTAACATCCTGATGTCCACTACAGAGGACATGTATTAACATCCTGATGTCCACTACAGAGGACATGTATTAACATCCTGATGTCCACTACAGAGGACATGTATTAACATCCTGATGTCCATTACAGAGGACATGTATTAACATCCTGATGTCCCTACAGAGGACATGTATTAACATCCTGATGTCCACTACAAAGGACATGTATTAACATCCTGATGTCCCTACAGAGGACATGTATTAACATCCTGATGTCCCCACAGAGGACATGTATTAACATCCTGATGTCCCTACAGAGGACATGTATTAACATCTTCATGTCCACTACAGAGGACATGTATTAACATCCTGATCTCCCTACAGAGGACATGTATTAACATCCTGATGTCCCTACAGAGGACATGTATTAACATCCTGATGTCCCTACAGAGGACATGTATTAACATCCTGATGTCCCTACAGAGGACATGTATTAACATCCTGATGTCCCTACAGAGGATATTTATTAACATCCTGATGTCCCTACAGAGGACATGTATTAACATCCTGATGTCCACTACAGAGGACATTTATTAACATCCTGATGTCCCTACAGAGGACATTTATTAACATCCTGATGTCCCTACAGAGGACATTTATTAACATCCTGATGTCCACTACAGAGGACATGTATTAACATCCTGATGTCCCTACATAGGACATGTATTAACATCCTGATGTCCCTACATAGGACATGTATTAACATCCTGATGTCCCTACATAGGACATGTATTAACATCCAGATGTCCACTACAGAGGACATTTATTAACATCCTGATGTCCCTACAGATGATATTTATTAACATCCTGATGTCCACTACAGAGGACATGTATTAACATCCTGATGTCCACTACAGAGGACATGTATTAACATCCTGATGTCCCTACAGAGGACATGTATTAACATCCTGATGTCCATTACAGAGGACATGTATTAACATCCTGATGTCCCTACAGAGGACATGTATTAACATCCTGATGTCCCTACAGAGGAAATGTATTAACATCCCAATGTCCCTACAGAGGACATGTATTAACATCCTGATGTCCCTACAGAGGACATGTATTAACATCCTGATGTCCCTACAGAGGACATTTATTAACATCCTGATGTCCCTACAGAGGACATTTATTAACATCCTGATGTCCACTACAGAGGACATTTATGAACATCCTGATGTCCCTACAGAGGACAATTATTAACATCCTGATGTCCCTACAGAGGACATGTATTAACATCCTGATGTCCCTACAGAGGACATGTATTAACATCCTTATGTCCACTACAGAGGACATGTATTAACATCCTGATGTCCCTACAGAGGACATGTATTAACATCCTTATGTCCACTACAGAGGACATGTATTAACATCCTGATGTCCACTACAGAGGACATTTATTAACATCCTGATGTCCCTACAGAGGACATGTATTAACATCCTGATGTCCCTACAGAGGACATCTATTAACATCCCTCCGATCTCCTGATTCTGCCTCCTCAACCCTCCTCTCCTCCCTTTCTGCATCTTTTGACTCTCTATGTCCCCTATCCTCCATGCCGGCTCGGTCCTCCCCGCCTGCTCCGTGGCTTGACGACTCATTGCGAGAAGAGGGCTCCGGGCAGCCGAAGAGGGCTCCGGGCAGCCGAGCGGAAATCGAGGAAAACTAGACTCCCTGCGGACCTGTCATCTTTTCACTCCGTCCTCTCTATATTCTCTTCCTCTGTTTCTGCTACTTAAGCCACTTTCTACCACTCTAAATTTCAAGCCTCTGCCTCTAACCCTAGGAAGCTCTTTGCCACCTTCTCGTCCCTGCTGAATCCTCCTCGTCCTCCCCCTCCCTCCTCCCTCTCTGTGGATGACTTCGTCAACCATTTTGAAAAGAAGGTTGACGACATCCGATCCTCATTTATTAAGTCAAATGACACCGCTGGTCCTGCTCACACTGCCCTACCCTATGCTTTGACTTCTTTCTCCCCTCTCTCTCCAGATGAAAACTTGCGACTTGTGATGGCCGGCCGCCCAACAACCTGCCCGCTTGACCCTATCCCCTCCTCTCTTCTCCAGACCATTTCCGGAGACCTTCTCCCTTTCCTCACCTCGCTCATCAACTCATCCTTGACCGCTGGCCATGTCCCTTCCGTCTTCAAGAGAGCGAGAGTTGCACCCCTCCTCAAAAAACCTACACTCGATCCCTCCGATGTCAACAACTACTGACCAGTAACCCTTCTTTCTTTTCTCTCCAAAACTCTTGAGCGTGCCGTCTCTAGCCAACTCTCCTGCTATCTCTCTCAGAATGACCTTCTTGATCCAAACCAGTCAGGTTTAAAGACTGGTCATTCAACTGAGACTGCTCTTCTCTGTGTCATGGAGGCTCTCCGCACTGCTAAAGCTAACTCTCTCTCCTCTGCTCTTATCCTTCTAGACCTATCCGCTGCCTTTGATACTGTGAACCATCAGATCCTCCTCTCCACCCTCTCCGAGTTGGGCATCTCCGGCGCTGCTCACTCTTGGATTGCGTCCTACCTGACAGGTCGCTCCTACCAGGTGGCGTGGCGAGAATCTGTCTCCGCACCACGTGCTCTCACCACTGGTGTCCCCCAGGGCTCAGTTCTAGGCCCTCTCCTATTTTCTCTATACACCAAGTCACTTGGCTCTGTCATATCCTCACATGGTCTCTCCTATCATTGCTACGCAGACTACACACAATTCATTTTCTCCTTTCCCCCTTCTGATAACCAGGTGGCGAATCGCATCTCTGCATGTCTGGCAGACATATCAGTGTGGATGTCGGATCACCACCTCAAGCTGAACCTTGGCAAGACGGAGCTGCTCTTCCTCCCGGGGAAGGACTGCCCGCTCCATGATCTCGCCATCACGGTTGACAACTCCATTGTGTCCTCCTCCCAAAGTGCAAAGAACCTTGGCGTGACCCTGGACAACACCCTGTCGTTCTCCGCTAACATCAAAGCGGTGACCCGATCCTGCAGGTTCATGCTCTACAACATTCGCAGAGTACGACCCTACACAGAAAGCGGCATAGGTCCTAATCCAGGCACTTGTCATCTCCCGTCTGGATTATTGCAACTCGCTGTTGGCTGGGCTCCCTGCCTGTGCCATTAAACCCCTACAACTTATCCAGAATGCCGCAGCCCGTCTGGTGTTCGACCTTCCCAAGTTCTCTCATGTCACCCCGCTCCTCCGCACACTCCACTGGCTTCCAGTTGAGGCTCGCATCTACCACAAGACCATGGTGCTTGCCTACGGAGCTGTGAGGGGAACGACACCTCCTTACTTTCAGGCTCTGATCAGACCCTACACCCAAAACGAGGGCACTACGTTCATCCACCTCTGGCCTGCTAGCTCCCCTACCTCTACGGAAGCACAGTTCCCGCTCAGCCCGGTCAAAGCTATTCGCTGCTCTGGCACCCCAATGGTGGAACAAGCTCCCCCACGACGCTAAGACAGCGTAGTCACTGACCACCTTCCGGAGACACCCGGAAACCCTACCTCTTTAAGGAATACATGAAATAGTATAAAGTAATCCTTCTACCCCCCCCCTCCCATAAAAAAAAGAAGAGTGGTTGTCCCACTGGCTATCATGAGTTGAATGCACCAATTTGTAAGTCGCTCTGCTACATTTACATTTTAGTCATTTAGCAGACGCTCTTATCCAGAGCGACTTACAGTTAGTGAGTGCATACATTTTTTAAATATTTTTTTTTACTGTCCCCCCGTGGGAATCGAACCCACAACCCTGGC
This sequence comes from Coregonus clupeaformis, assembly GCF_020615455.1. NCBI lineage: Eukaryota > Metazoa > Chordata > Actinopteri > Salmoniformes > Salmonidae > Coregonus > Coregonus clupeaformis. The sequence goes on along the minus strand of NC_059197.1, from coordinate 12,493,672 downwards.
GTCGCAAACGCCATGCTCTACCAACTGAGCTAGATCCCTGCCGGCCATTCCCTCCCCTACCCTGGACCAATTGTGCGCCGCCCCATGGGTCTCCCGGTCACGGCCGGCTACGACAGAGCCTGGATTCGAACCAGGATCTCTAGTGGCACAGCTAGCACTGTGATGCAGTGCCTTAGACCACTGCGCCACTCGGGAGGCTATAATGATGTAAATGTAAAATGTCCCTACAGAGGATATTTATTAACAGGCTCTTATTGAGCTCTTATTTAATGTGAACAAATTATTATTATATTGTAATTATATTACACTGCTCTGAAAACTCATTAAGCTAATTCCTGAGATATTTACCTACTAAAAACTACTTGAATATCAAACTCACAAAAAATGATAATTAAACAATTTACACAGACGTGTGGTGGAGCGGGTCGAGAGCTTCAAGTTCCTCAGGAGGCTGAAAATATTTGGCATGGCTCCTCAGATCCTCAAAAGGTTCTACAGCTGCACCATTGAGAGCATCTTGACTGGCTGCATCACCGCCTGGTATGGCAACTACTTGGCATCCGACCACAAGGCAATACAGAGGGTAATGCATACGGCCCAGTGCATACTGGGGCCAAGCTTCCTGCCATCCAGGACCTCTATACCAGGCGATGTCAGAGGAAGGCACTAATAATTGTCAAAGACTCCAGCCACCCAAGTCATAGACTGTTCTCTCTGCTACCGCACGGCAAGCGGTACCGGAGCGCCAAGTCTGGGACCAAAAGGCTCCTGAACAGCTTCTACCCCCAAGCCATTGGACTGCTGAACAGTTAATCAAATGACTACCCGGACAATTTACATTGACCCACTTTTTCATTTATCTTAATTGTTTTGCATTGACTCTTTTGCACTGCCTCTATGCACACTACCCACACACTCACACATACTACACTGACACTACAACACACACACACACAACATACGCTCACACACACTCACATAGACACACTTTCACATACGCTGCTGCTACTTTGTTTATTATATATCCTGATTGCCCAGTCACTTTTACCCCTACCTACATGTACAGTGCATTCGGAAAGTATTCAGACCCCTTGACTTTTTCCACATTTTGTTACATTACAGCCTTATTCTAAAATAAAAAATAAAAATCAATCTACACACAATACCCCATAATGACAAAGCAAAAACAGTTTTTAGAAATTTTTGTTAATGTATATAAAAAAAAAAAACTGAAATAACATTTACATAAATATTCAGACCCTTTACTCAGTACTTTGTTGAAGCACCTTTGGCAGCGATTACAGCCTCGAGTCTTCTTGGGTATGACGCTACAAGCTTGGCACACCTGTATTTGGGGAGTTTCTCCCATTTTTCTCTGCAAATCCTCTCAAGCTCTGTCAGGTTGGATAGAGAGCGTCACTGCACAGAGATGTTTGATCGGATTCAAGTCCAGGCTCTGGCTGGGCCACTCTAGGACATTCAGAGACTTGTCCCGAAGACACCCCTGCGTTGTCTTGGCTGTGTGTTTAGGGTCGTTGTCCTGTTGGAAGGTGAACCTTCGCCCCAGTCTGAGGTCCTGAGCACTCTGGAGCAGGTTTTCATCAAAGATCTCTCTGTACTTTGCTCCGTTCAAGTCTCGAAGTCCCTGCCGCTGAAAAACTTCCCCACAGCATGATGCTGCCACCACCATGCTTCACCGTAGGGATGGTGCCAGATTTCCTCCAGATGTGACGCTTGGCATTCAGGCCAACGAGTTAAATCTTGGTTTCATCAGACCAAATAATCTTGTTTCTCATGGTCTGATAGTCCTTTAGGCGCCTTTTGGCAAACTCCAAGCGGGCTGTTATGTAACTTTTACTGAGGAGTGGCTTCCATCTGGCCACTCTACCATAGAGGCCTGATTGGTGGAGTGCTGCAGAGATGGTTGTCTTTCTGGAAGGTTCTCCCATCTCCACAGAGGAACTCTGGAGCTCTGTCAGAGTGACCATTGGGTTCTTGGTCACCTCCCTGACCAAGGCCCTTCTCCCCCGATTGCTCAGTTTGGCCGGGCGGCCAACTCTAGGAAGAGTCTTGATGGTTCCAAACTTCTTCCATTTAAGAGATGGAGGCCACTGTGTTCTTGGGGACCTTCAATGCTGCGTAAATTTTTTGGTACCCTTCCTCAGATCTGTGCCTCGGCACAATCCTGTCTCGGAGCTCTAACGTCAATTCCATCGACCTCATGGCTTGGTTTTTGCTCTGACATGCACTGTCAACTGTGGGACCTGACATAGACAGGTGTGTGCCTTTCCATATCATGTCCAATCAATTGAATTTACCACAGGTGGACTCCAATGAAGTTGTAGAAACATCTCAAGGATGATCAATGGAAACAGGATGCACCTGAGCTCAATTTCGAGTCTCATAGCAAAGGGTCTGAATACTTATGTAAATAAGGTATTATTATTTTATTTTTGTATAAATTAGCAAATATAAAAAATAAAAAAAATGTTTTAGCTTTGTCATTATGAGGTATTGTGTGTAGATTGAGAAGGATATTTGTATTTATTGAATCAATAATAGTCAGAACTAGGAAACTCTGAAATGTCCAACTTGCTAACTGGTTGTAGTTACCCGTGCCGTGTTCAGCGGCACGTGTAACTAATAAAATGTGATTGGAAATGTGCTAATTGTGATGGTAATTGTGATGGTAGCCATTTCGAAGAACCAAAAAGAAAAACGTAGCAAGGTGACACCCCAACACGTGATATAATTTTAAAAAAGCCCAGAATGTCCTCTCAAAGGTACAACAGGACACAGTGGAATGTACGGCCTTAGAGATACGGACCAAAGACTAATTTCCATTAGAGAAGATGAATAGCAGGCTCTCAGGAGGATACAGCAGCATGTGTTACATGATAAGATCATAAAGGCAGGTATTGACTTTAGAAAGAGAGCCAAGGTCCCAAGGTGCCCTCTTAACCACTATCTGCTAGGCTATGTTCCAATCAACCGCTACCCCCTAGACCAGGGGTGGGCAAACCTTTTGGCTCAAGGGCCACATTGTGTTTTTGAAACCAGGTGAAGGGCCACATACTATATGCGTAACAAAACATGTAAAGCCTTTATTAATTTTCACATTGACACGTAACTACCAGTGTACTGTATGGGTACTATTGCTTGTAGAACAATTCTACCCTTGTACCATCTCTACCCTTGTTTTTTGTGTAGCTTAATTGGTAGAGCGTGGCGCTTGTAACGCCAGGGTAGTGGGTTCGATCCCCGGGACCACCCATACGTAAAAAATGTATGCACACATGACTGACTGTAAGTCGCTTTGGATAAAAGCGTCTGCTAAAATGGCATATTATTATTATGTTATATTATTATATAATTTATAACATCACAGACACAGTCAAACACAAACACAGATCCTGCATCTCTACCGTTGTAAAGTACAATCAAACTTACAGTCACAATATGCAAACTTAAAAATACATATATATATTTTATGACTGGAGACATGCACAACGTAACAGATGTGTTAAAATAAACTATTCTAAAATGTGAGTGTAACATACGGTGAGAGCATTCATTTCATCTGGAACGGTCTGTTTTTGAAAGCATATTAAGGAACAATTCTCATCTCCATTGTGAGGCATATTTACAGTTATCCAATCACCTCAGCCCAAATCTGACTGATTAGTTATTACCTGTATCCAAGAGCATTGCTGGATACTTCTCACTGCATAACCATCACCATGAAAAAGCATAATCCTTGCCTACCCCAGTCACGGTTGTTCGAGTCTTAATGTGGACAATGGGTCTGGTCACCTCTCTTGGCAAGGGCATCAAAGTATGGTGTCTTCTTTGATGTAGAGATTCTCAGAACAGCTGACAAGTGGTCATTTGTTAAATTTGACCTGTGACGGAATTTGTTGTAATTCATGACTGAGAACGTTTGTTCACACACATATGTGGACCCGAATAAAACAAGCATCCTTTGGGCGTGCTTTTTAATGTTTGGAAACTTAGTTTCATTCAGTGAGCCATAGAACTGGTCTATTGTTGCTGTTCACTGTCACATTGGATGTCGATGAGCTCCAATTGTGTGTCTGGTGGTGCTTTCTCACTGTCGAAAGACAGGGGAAATGATACAAGCTCCAACTCAGTCTCAATCTTGGTGAAGTCTGAGAAGCGGCGGGAAAACTCAGCATGCAGGTCAATCAAAGTGCTACTGTATGTCTCAGAGCGGCACTGCGATGTGGGCGCGTTCAGTGCAGCCAGTGTCGGAAAATGAGCGAGCGACCGGCTGCTAATTTATCTGGAGAACAACATAGGTTTGGCCTTGAATGCTTTCACGTTGGAATACAGTTCATGCACAAAAACACAATTTCCCTGCAGTTTCACATTTAGATCGTTCAGATGCCCCAACATGTCCACACCGAAAGCAAAGTCGCCCAGCCAGTCTGTGTCTTTCAACTCGGAGAAGTCGTCAGCTTTACCAACCGTATCAAGGTACATACCTACAGTGAGGGAAAAAAGTATTTGATCCCCTGCTGATTTTGTACGTTTGCCCACTGACAAAGACATGATCAGTCTATAATTTTAATGGTAGGTTTATTTGAACAGTGAGAGACAGAATAACAACAAAAAAATCCAGAAAAATGCATGTCAAAAATGTTATAAATTGATTTGCATTTTAATGAGGGAAATAAGTATTTGACCCCTCTACAAAACATGACTTAGTACTTGGTGGCAAAACCCTTGTTGGCAATCACAGAGGTCAGACGTTTCTTGTAGTTGGCCACCAGGTTTGCACACATCTCAGGAGGGATTTTGTCCCACTCCTCTTTGCAGATCTTCTCCAAGTCATTAAGGTTTCGAGGCTGACGTTTGGCAACTCGAACCTTCAGCTCCCTCCACTGATTTTCTATGGGATTAAGGTCTGGAGACTGGCTAGGCCACTCCAGGACCTTAATGTGCTTCTTCTTGAGCCACTCCTTTGTTGCCTTGGCCATGTGTTTTGGGTCATTGTCATGCTGGAATAACCATCCACGACCCATTTTCAATGCCCTGGCTGAGGGAATGAGGTTCTCACCCAAGATTTGATGGTACATGGCCCCGTCCATCGTCCCTTTGATGCGGTGAAGTTGTCCTGTCCCCTTAGCAGAAAAACACCCCCAAAGCATAATGTTTCCACCTCCATGTTTGACGGTGGGGATGGTGTTCTTGGGGTCATAGGCAGCATTCCTCCTCCTCCAAACACGGCGTGTTGAGTTGATGCCAAAGAGCTCGATTTTGGTCTCATCTGACCACAACACTTTCACCCAGTTCTCCTCTGAATCATTCAGATGTTCATTGGCAAACTTCAGACGGGCCTGTATATGTGCTTTCTTGAGCAGGGGGACCTTGCGGGCGCTGCAGGATTCCAGTCCTTCACGGCGTAGTGTGTTACCAATTGTTTTCTTGGTGACTATGGTCCCAGCTGCCTTGAGATCATTGACAAGATCCTCCCGTGTAGTTCTGGGCTGATTCCTCACCGTTCTCATGATCATTGCAACTCCACGAGGTGAGATCTTGCATGGAGCCCCAGGCCGAGGGAGAGTGACAGTTCTTTTGTGTTTCTTCCATTTGCGAATAATCGCACCAACTGTTGTCACCTTCTCACCAAGCTGCTTGGCGATGGTCTTGTAGCCCATTCCAGCCTTGTGTAGGTCTACAATCTTGTCCCTGACATCCTTGGAGAGCTCTTTGGTCTTGGCCATGGTGGAGAGTTTGGAATCTGATTGATTGATTGCTTCTGTGGACAGGTGTCTTTTATACAGGTAACAAGCTGAGATTAGGAGCACTCTCGTTAAGAGTGTGCTCCTATCGCCGGTTAACGCTTGATCTGATTGAATCTAGGCCTAGAGCAGCTGACACGATCCCCCTCTACACAACACGTTTACATCTGCAACGTTGAATCTGATCTCTACCCTTCTCATAAAAATGTCTTTACCTAGTTGTAACAGAGACCATTTGGTTGTAATCTGGTTATATGACAACGTATTTTCAACCAGAAAATGACGTCATTAAGACGCCATGTCAAATATTACCCATAGTTCCACAGTAAACTGTTTATCCCCCTAGACCTCCCAACCTCTACCCCCTCTGTTTCACAGTAACACTGTTTATAACCTCTACCCCCTCTGTTTCACAGTAACACTGTTTATAACCTCTACCCCCTCTGTTTCACAGTAACACTGTTTATAACCTCTACCCCCTCTGTTTCACAGTAACACTGTTTATAACCTCTACCCCCTCTGTTTCACAGTAACACTGTTTATAACCTCTACCCCCTCTGTTTCACAGTAACACTGTTTATAACCTCTACCCCCTCTGTTTCACAGTAACACTGTTTATAACCTCCACACCTTCTGTTTCACAGTAACACTGTTTATAACCTCTACCCCCTCTGTTTCACAGTAACACTGTTTATAACCTCTACCCCCTCTGTTTCACAGTAACACTGTTTATAACCTCTACCCCCTCTGTTTCACAGTAACACTGTTTATAACCTCTACCCCCCTCTGTTTCACAGTAACACTGTTTATAACCTCCACACCTTCTGTTTCACAGTAACACTGTTTATAACCTCTACCCCCTCTGTTTCACAGTAACACTGTTTATAACCTCTACTCCCTCTGTTTCACAGTAACACTGTTTATAACCTATACCCCCTCTGTTTCACAGTAACACTGTTTATAACCTCTACTCCCTCTGTTTCACAGTAACACTGTTTATAACCTCCACACCTTCTGTTTCACAGTAACACTGTTTATAACCTCTACCCCCTCTGTTTCACAGTAACACTGTTTATAACCTCTACCCCCTCTGTTTCACAGTAACACTGTTTATAACCTCTACTCCCTCTGTTTCACAGTAACACTGTTTATAACCTCCACACCTTCTGTTTCACAGTAACACTGTTTATAACCTCTACCCCCTCTGTTTCACAGTAACACTGTTTATAACCTCTACCCCTCTGTTTCACAGTAACACTGTTTATAACCTCTACCCCCTCTGTTTCACAGTAACACTGTTTATAACCTCTACCCCCTCTGTTTCACAGTAACACTGTTTATAACCTCTACCCCCTCTGTTTCACAGTAACACTGTTTATAACCTCTACTCCCTCTGCTTCACAGTAACACTGTTTATAACCTCTACCCCCTCTGTTTCACAGTAACACTGTTTCTAACCTCCACACCTTCTGTTTCACAGTAACACTGTTTATAACCTCTACCCCCTCTGTTTCACAGTAACACTGTTTATAACCTCTACCCCCTCTGTTTCACAGTAACACTGTTTATAACCTCTACCCCCTATGTTTCACAGTAACACTGTTTATAACCTCTACCCCCTCTGTTTCACAGTAACACTGTTTATAACCTCCACACCTTCTGTTTCACAGTAACACTGTTTCTAACCTCCACACCTTCTGTTTCACAGTAACACTGTTTATAACCTCTACCCCCTCTGTTTCACAGTAACACTGTTTATAACCTCTACTCCCTCTGTTTCACAGTAACACTGTTTATAACCTCTACTCCCTCTGTTTCACAGTAACACTGTTTATAACCTCTACCCCCTCTGTTTCACAGTAACACTGTTTATAACCTCTACCCCCTCTGTTTCACAGTAACACTGTTTATAACCTCTACTCCCTCTGTTTCACAGTAACACTGTTTATAACCTCTACCCCCTATGTTTCACAGTAACACTGTTTATAACCTCTACCCCCTCTGTTTCACAGTAACACTGTTTATAACCTCCACACCTTCTGTTTCACAGTAACACTGTTTCTAACCTCCACACCTTCTGTTTCACAGTAACACTGTTTATAACCTCTACTCCCTCTGTTTCACAGTAACACTGTTTATAACCTCCACACCTTCTGTTTCACAGTAACACTGTTTATAACCTCTACCCCCTCTGTTTCACAGTAACACTGTTTATAACCTCTACTCCCTCTGTTTCACAGTAACACTGTTTATAACCTCCACACCTTCTGTTTCACAGTAATGGGTATGAGCAGCTTTATGGCACCAGTTAAACCATACCAGACTAAACCTCTAGACATTACACCATTGTTTTTTTCATTGACACCATTATTTTATTTTTATTTTTTATTGACAACAGTGAGTGAACCCTTACTCCATAATGCCTGGCTGTCTTCACCAGCATTAACCCACAGGCTACTAAACAGCTGAGAAGAGAAAGTCATCCAAGAGCATCTAACTCCCCCTGGGTGGTCATTTATGATAACGTTGGTAAAATCAGAGCAGGTCTCTGCTTCCACCTGGTGTTTAATGTATGACAACAGTTCGTGACAGCCTAAACACAGTACTGTATATAAAACCACTGTTAAAAACTCTCTGGGTAAAACAAACATTGTCACTTACAGTTTAAACCTAAGTTGGTATTACACTACTTTGTGATGTTAAAAAGATAGTTGGCATACATTTCACCCCAGCATGTGAAGCATGTCTTCTGTTATCGAGTATCAATTAAGAACCCCCACCCCCACTTAAATATGTTGTCTTGCTCATTCACCCTCTGAATGGCACACATACACAATCCATGTCTCAATTGTCTCAAGGCTTAAAATCCTTCTTTAAACCGGTCTCCTCCCCTTCATCTACACTGTTTGAAGTGGATTTAACAAGTGACATCAATAAGGGGGATCATAGCTTTCACCTGGATTCACCTGGTCAGTCTATGTTATGGAAAGAGTTCCTAATGTTTTGTCCACTCAAGTGTATATTGTACGGTACGTCTGTCCCAAATGGCATCCTATTCTCTCTATATATGTAGTGCACTACTTTTGACTAGAGCTCTATGGGCGCTGTTCAAAAGTAGTGCACTAAATCAGGAATAGTGTGTCATTTGGGACGCGCCCTGGGTGTGTGCAACTGTATCAGGAGAGACACAAAAGGCACGTCCCGACTGGGACAATAAAGATTGAATTGACATTATTGTACAGACCAGGCAGGGCTACCAGGTGTAGCAGGATAATCAAATCAACGCTGACAGCTGCATTTAGTACCCTCTAGTACCACCATCCACTTTAAAGGAAAGAGGCAACATAATTTCTGTAACACTGGGGGATATTCATCAAAATTGTACGTGTGAAGAACATTAGACCGACCGCACTAAAAAAAACATGGTTTTCAATACAGTAGTTCATTGATTAGCCTACTTCATCTTTTTAACTGTAGTCAAGTGAGAGAACTTCATGAATAGTATTATGTAATGTCATTAAAAAACGTAAAAACATTAATTAGATACAACAGAAATAATAATAAAAAAAATGAAGACATGGAAGGTACGGACCAATAATACTCACATAATGGCTTGACATTCATGTATTAATACCACAGTCCATGGTGTATCAACTCTTTCCCAAAATTACCAGGTTTTCCTGAGAAAGGTAGGAAGATTCCCGGAATCATAAGGGAATCATAAGAGATTTCTGGGAGACCGGGGAATTTTGGGGAAAGTTACCAAAATGTGCAACCCTAACTCCACTGTATCTTTCCATCAAATCACCAACAGGTGCAGCTGACACCAGCCGCTAGTATTAGAATCACAGTTAGGGCGACCAGGAGTCCCAGAGCCACAATGGACGCCGTGACGGCCCAGATGTAGGTGCCCTTGGAGAAGTCGACCAGTGGGGTCCTCATGGCCAGCCTGACCCTGCGAGCCTTCTGGCGGTTCTGGGGTGGGTACCGCGCCATGTTGACCTCCTCCATGCCCAGGGACTTGACCAGACACGCCCGATGGTGGCTGAACTGGTCAAAGGTGTGTTTCCCATGATACCTGCCTGTTCCGCTCTGACCTGTGGAGTGGGGTTAGCGATGTTAGACGTTATGATGTTCAAGCAGCGTTTCCCAGAAATTCCAGTTGGAAGATTCCCAGAATCAGGAGGGAATAAACAGGAAATCGAGGATCCTCCAGCCAGGATTTCTGGAGAACCTGGGACATTTGGGAAAGTTGCTGGAATTTGCAGCCCTAGTCCAAATTCAAGGATGCCCTATGTTGGCTACTGTATGCTGCTTTCCCTTCCAGAAAACCTCTTCTATTACTGTTAGGATATGTGTGAAAGCAGTCAGGTGGTTCTCTGATTCAGATGGGGTTGGGTTAAATGCGGAAGGCACATTTCGGTGGAATGCATTCAGTTGAGCAACTGACTAGGTATCCCCCCTATCCCTAAGTTAGATCTAACTTTTCAGTGCTTTAACAATCTTTAAACAAACAAAGATAAACGATAGATTGGCTGTTAGATTAGAATGAAATAATAGATTAGAATGGAAGATTAGAAAAACACATCTAGCAAGCATACAGCAGCCCGCCATCGGCAAAATCAGTTGCTCATCGTCATTCCAGAGGATCGGTGGTGGCAGGCTGACAACACTAACAGCAGCCAGGGGTTTGCACCACCAAGATTGTGTGTTTAGTCACAGTGTCAGACACACAAAGCCAGACAAAGACATTAGACATTATTCTAAAGCCAGGGGAACCAGACACAGGCACAGGGACATGTCTTTCGTTGAATGTGCGTTGGCCAATACAGGTAGAGACCGGCTAGCGCCAGATTTGCCAGACCCTCCAACAGGTGCAGTTCAGGCCACCAGCGATTAGCAGGATGGCTGTCAAGGTGACCAAGAGACCGAAAGCAAAGACGGTGGCCGTCACGGCCCACACGTAGGTTTTCCTGGAGAAGTCGACCAGTGGGGTCCTCATGGCCAGCCTGACCCTGCGAGCCTTCTGGCGGTTCTGGGGTGGGTACCGCGCCATGTTGACCTCCTCCATGCCCAGGGACTTGACCAGACACGCCCGATGGTGGCTGAACTGGTCAAAGGTGTGCTTCCCATGATACCTGCCTGTTCCGCTCTGACCTGTGGGGTTCAGAGGTCACAGGGCTAGGGTCAAAGGAGGGGTCAGAGGGTCATGTGACTTGTTGTTAAGGATTAGATGTTAGCTGCATGACGCTCTAGCAGTATTTCTCCAGCTCAGTCCCAAGGACGTGCTCCCCTCCAACTCAGTCCCAAGGACGTGCTTCCCTCCAACTCAGTCCCAAGGAACCGCTACCCTCCAACTCAGTCCCAAGGACGTGCTACTCTCCAACTCAGTCCCAAGGATGTGCTACCCTCCAACTCAGTCCCAAGGACGTGCTACCCTCCAACTCAGTCCCAAGGACGTGCTACCCTCCAACTCAGTCCCAAGGACTTGCTCCCCGCCAACTCAGTCCTTTGTTTTTTTTACCCCCTTTTTTCCCCAATTCAGTGGTATCCAATTGGTAGTTACAGTCTTGTCCCATCGCTGCAACTCCCGTACGGACATGGGAGAGGCGAAGGTCGAGAGTCGTGCGTCCTCTGAAACACAACCCAACCGAGCCGAGCCGCACTGCTTCTTGACACAGTGCCCGCTTAACCCGGAAGCCAGCCGCACCAATGTGCCGGAGGAAACACTGTGCACCTGGCGACCGAGTCAGAATGCACTGCTCCCGGCCCGCCACAGGAGTCGCTAGTGCGCGATGGGACAAGAACATCCCTGCCGGCCAAACCCTCCCCTACCCTGGACGGTGCTGGGCCAATTGTGCGCCACCCCATGGGTCTCCCGGTCACGGCCGGCTGCGACAGAGCCTGGACTCCAACCAGGATCTCTAGTGGCAAAGCTAGCACTGCGATGCAGTGCCTTAGACCACTGCGCCACTCGGGAGGCCCTCCAACTCAGTCCCAAGGACGCGCTACCCTCCAACTCAGTCCCAAGGACCTGCTACCCTCCAACTCAGTCCCAAGGACGTGCTTCCCTCCAACTCAGTCCCAAGGACCTGCTACCCTCCAACTCAGTCCCAAGGACGTGCTACCCTCCAACTCAGTCCCAAGGATGCGCTACCCTCCAACTCAGTCCCAAGGACGTGCTACCCTCCAACTCAGTCCCAAGGACGTGCTACCCTCCAACTCAGTCCCAAGGATGCGCTACCCTCCAACTCAGTCCCAAGGATGCGCTACTCTCCAACTCAGTCCCAAGGACGTGCTACCCTCCAACTCAGTCCCAAGGACGTGCTACCCTCCAACTCAGTCCCAAGGACGTGCTTCCCTCCAACTCAGTCCCAAGGACGTGCTACCCTCCAACTCAGTCCCAAGGACGCGCTACCCTCCAGCTCAGACCCAAGGGCGCGCTACGTTTGATGCTTGCTATTCCCACTGACCTCTGTGGCCGATATGTAAGTAAAGTTAGTAAGTTACTTACATTAGAAGTTTGCCCAAGGCTTGACTAGCAGGTGTTGTCCTGGACAAATGTGTGGTAGTGTTGGAATAAGGTCGTGTTAAGCATCACTACCATAGGCATAAAGTTAGGGGGGGCATTGTTGGCTCGGCTCTAATTTATGTGTTCTCACCTGGAGCTGCACTAGTCAGCCCTTCCCCCTCTGAGGGGCCAAAATGTATCTCTCTGTTACATTTTAGTCATTTAGCAGACGCTCTTATCCAGAGCGACTTGCTAACTGGATAAGAGCGACTGTGAGTGCATACATTATTTTATTTTTTATACTGGCCTCCCGTGGGAATCGAACCCACAATCCTGGCGTTGCAAGCGCCATGCTCTACCAATTGAGTTACACGGGACCTACATCAAGGCAAAGTTACAGTACCCAGAGGACTGACTATTGTGACAGAATAATATTATAGTATCCATGTCTGGTATCTATTTGAAAGTTGTTCACTGAGGACAACTCTGAAGCTTTCTATATGGATGTGTGATCTCTGTGGTAACTTGTATCTGTACAGGGTGAACTCTGAATTACTCAAAGGGGTGTTATGTTCCTCTCAGGAACTCTGTCTTATTTACATCGGCCTCATCCCCCACACAAGCCTTTAGATGCTGTGACACCCTGTGGAGGTTGGGTCTTGGTGGTCAGGTTACTGTCAACTTGGTATCGTTTAATTGGTCAATGATGGTTGGTTTTGGGTTGAGAAGGTTACACCTTCAGATGTTATAAATGGTTTTAAATGCATTTGTTCTCTCTCTCTTATCCTGTATCCGGTTCACTGAGGAAGGTTGTATGATACATTCTCATTTCCTAGAGCCTCCAGGCCTCTGGCCTAGTACGCAGCTCTGTGTTCATGTTTTGTCCTGTAAGTTAACTTTAGGATCTACGCTACAAGTAAAAGGTTGTAGAACATCTACTCACTCAAGGGTTTTTCTTTATTTTTACTATTTTCTACATTGTAGAATAATAGGGAAGACATCAAAACTATGAAATAACACGTATGGAATCATGTAGTAACCCAAAAAAAAAAAGTGTTAAACAAATCAAAATATATTTTATACTTGAGATTCTTCAAATAGCCACCCTTTGCCTTGATGACAGCTTTGCACAATCTTGGCATTCTCTCAACCAGCTTCACCTGGAATGCTTTTCCAACAGTCTTGAAGGAGTTCCCACATATGCTGAGCACTTGTTGGCTGCTTTTCCTTCACTCTGCCGTCCGACTCATCCCAAACCTTCTCAATTTGGTTGAGGTCGGGGGATTGTGGAGGCCAGGTTATCTGATGCAGCACTCCATCACTCTCCTTCTTGGTAAAATAGCCCTTACACAACCTGGAGTTGTGTTGTGTCATTGTCCTGTTGAAAAACAAATGATAGTCCCACTAAGCCCAAACCAGATGGGATGGCGTATAGCTGCAGAATGCTGTGGTAGCCATGCTGGTTAAGTGTGCCTTGAATTCTAAATAAAGCACAGACAGTGTCACCAGCAAAGCACCCCCAAACCATCACACCTCCTCCTCCATGCTTTACGGTGGGAAATACACATGCGGAGATCATCCGTTCACCCACACCGCGTCTCACAAAGACACGGCGGTTGGAACCAAAAATCTCCAATTTGGACTCCAGACCAAAGGACACATTTCCACCGGTCTAATGTCCATTGCTCGTGTTTCTTGGCCCAAGGAAGTCTCTTCTTCTTATTGGTGTCCTTTAGTAGTGGTTTCTTTGCAGCAATTCAACCATGAAGGCCTGATTCACACAGTCTCCTCTGAACAGTTGATGTTGAGATGTGTCTGTTACTTGAATTCTGTGAAGCATTTATTTGGGCTGCAATTTCTGAGGCTGGTAACTCTAATGAACTTATCCTCTGCAGCAGAGGTAACTCTGGGTCTTCCATTCCTGTGGCGGTCCTTATGAGAGCCAGTTTCATCATCGTGCTTGATGGTTTTTGTGACTGAAATTTTCCATATTGACTGACCTTCATGTCTTAAAGTAATGATGGACTGTCGTTTCTCTTTGCCATAATATGGACTTGGTCAATAGGGCTATCTTCTGTTCTTTCATAGTTGTGATGTCTCCACTATTATTCTACAATGTAGAAAATAGTCAAAATAAAGAAAACCCTTGAATGAGTAGGTGTCCAAACTTTTGACCGGTAGTGTATATGCTTGGGATAATGCCTTGTAATGCTTGTTAATGCTTGTAACTTAAGATTTATGCCTTGTATGTGAATCCATTCATTGTACAATGTTAATTAAATATCTGCCTTTGATATAGACAATTCTCAGACCAATTCTTGCTATTCGACGCCAACTCATTATCTAATGCTTGCTTGTATATTTTTATTATATTTATGGACACAGATCAACATTTTAATTGGTTAATTGCTTAGTCTTATTAGCTGCCGTCAGTTAACCAGCATCGGTCCAATACCGGCTAGCGTGCCAACATACTGTATATCCACCAGAGGTCTGGCTAGGCAGTTTCTAAAGACTGGCTAGGCCTTATCCCAAAGACTGGCTAGGCCGTATCCCAAAGACTGGCTAGGCCTTATCCCAAAGACTGGCTAGGCCGTATCCCAAAGACTGGCTAGGCCGTATCCCAAAGACTGGCTAGGCCGTATCCCAAAGACTGGCTAGGCCGTATCCCAAAGACTGGCTAGGCCGTATCCCAAAGACTGGCTAGGCCGTATCCCAAAGACTGGCTAGGCCGTATCCCAAAGACTGGCTAGGCCGTATCCCAAAGACTGGCTAGGCCGTATCCCAAAGACTGGCTAGGCCTTATCCCAAAGACTGGCTAGGCCGTATCCTAAAGACTTGGCCTAAGAGTAAAGTATTATAAGACAGTTTTCTTACCTACACCCCCAAAGGGCAGAGAGTTGAGGGCGTAGTGCATCATAACGTCGTTGACCGTCACCCCGCCACTGGTGGTCTCAGCCAGCATTCGCTTTACCACCTTATTGACAGAGACAGAAAGAGGGGGGGAAAGCCAGATGTCTTTTATCAGCCCCCCATATGTAAATACATACTGTACATACCAAAATAAGTACAGTTGTTGTTGCCACAGTAACAGATGATCTTCTTACAGAATATAAACTTAATTTCAACAGGAGCTCAACTAAAAGTGACCCATGCCCAATCCCAAATAAACCCCTAAGCCCTATGCCCAATTGTGGAGATTTGAGTGGATTTGGCAGGTGTAAGCTCCACCTTGTCCTCTGAAGTTTCACCATGTTGCTTTACACTAATAACGTTCTCTAAGAGCTCCACAGGTGCACAGGCCCTAGTCCATAGCTGGCTCACTAGCTCCCTCCAGACCTTACCTTCTTGTTGGAGGAGAAGACGTAGAGCGCCAGGGGCTTCTCTCTCTCGTTGAGGAAGTGGATGGCGTCGTCTATGTCGCTGATGGTCACTATGGGCAACAGGGGGCCGAAGATCTCCTCCTGCATCAGCCTAGCCTGGGGGGGCACGTCCTTCACCACCGTGGGGGCTGAGGGGTCAGGGGTCAAGGTCGTTGACAGACCAAGCATAGCTCTCAAGTGTTTCAGAAATCCCAGCCGGAGGATTCCCAATTGCAACATTACGGGGAACTTTCCCAAAGTTCCAAGGCATTCCAGGAATCCCAGTTGGAGGAATCCCAGTTGGATAATTCTCAAAATGGTAAATTCTTAGTTTGGAGGATTCCCATTTAGAGCAATCCCAGTTGGGCGATTCCTGGAATCAAGAGGGACTAAGTAGGGAGGGAATCCTCCAACTGAGCCACACGTGGTCCCGTGTGCCTCACTTGGTAGAGCATGGCATTTGCAACGCCAGGGTTGTGGGTTTGATTCCCATGGGGGACCAGTACAAATTAAAAATGTATGCACTCACTACTCTGGACAAGAGCGTCTGCTAAATGACTCAAATGTAATTCTCCAATTGTGATTTCTGGAAAACCTTGGAACTTTGGGAAAGGTACCGGGCATGTTGCAACCCTTGGTCAAATATATTGCACTATTACAATCAATGTCTGCCAACTGCTAACTAATGTGTCACCAAATATCTGTGAACCCAATGAGACTGCGTACCGATGTAGCGCTGCGACGCGTCACTCTGCCCCCCTACAGCTGCTGTGTAGCCATCCAGTAGAGCCATTACGCGGTTAAAGTGGCGCTGGTTGATGATGCGGCCGTAGTCAGGGGAGGATTTGGGGTCAGGCCCATAAAACTCCTGGGATTAAGGAAAAAAATTTGTGTATTAGATGCTAGCTGAGAGTAGCGGGTTGGTACCTACAGTCAATCAGGGTTGGGGTCAATTCAGGAAGTGAATTGAAATTAAATTCACGAATTGGGAAAATTCCCATAGAAAACAATGGACCCCCCCTCCCTAAGTGTTTTATTTATGAATCTAACAATTTCATTTCACTTCCTGAATTGAAAACCTGAATTGAAACCATACTGTGTTCAGTAACGTACAATGTAATAAAAGTAGTAATCCATTCACAGAGCTATCGTAGCATTCTTGCTAGCTAGCTACAGTAGAGACAGAGATAGAGATGAGGTAAGAGACCAGTAGTGTCTGCCGGATGCCCTCCACCACTCTGTTCTGGATGCTGGGTTCACACAGGATGTAGTCTGGGGCGATGCACGTCTGACCACAGTTCACAAACTTCCCCCACGTGATACGCCTGCGGTGAACAAAATCAACATGGCAGAAAAAATAAGAAAATACACTAAAACCAAAAAAAAACACAGAGATCAAATCAATATATCCACATGAATCTTTTCCATACATATTTCATCTTTCGCATCCACCTTGAACATTTTTTCCGTTTCAAGCCTTCTGATGTTGACGGTTTGGAAAAGGAGCTAAGCATGCTGTTGTCTCATTACATATAACGACCCCTTAGGGTTGAACAATTCTGGAAAAAAATCCCCAAATTCCCTAGTTTTTCAGAAATCCTGGGTGGAGGATTATATATTTCCTGATTATTCCCTTCTGGCTCCGGGAATCTTCCGAATGGGATTTCTGGAAAACCTTGGAATTTTGGGAAGGTTTCCACAATTTTGCAACCCTATGACCCTTAAACCCTGCTCCTCCCATCTTTCTCAGCTTTCTACATCACCAACTGCCACCGCAAAAACATTAGCCACGATGCTAAACTAATACACGTTAGCTGAAACTGCCTAGCTAGGCAAAGATGCTAACTAGTACAAAACTCCCTATCAAAGTGCTAACTGCTAAAGCTAGCTCACTATGTCATCTCTCGCTGATAGTAACAGGTGGTGGGGCTGTTACCTTGACCAACAATATGGCTGCTATATTACGGAACACATGTACTACAGACCACATGTAAATATTACGAACTGCATTCGGGTTACTGACCGGCATGCGACTCTGAGGTCGACGTCCTTATCGATGTAACAGGGGCTCTTCCCCCCCAGCTCCAGGGTGACAGGGGTGAGGTGTCGGGCGGCCGCCTCCATCACCAGTTTACCCACAGTGCTGTTCCCTGTGTAGAAGACGTGGTCGAAACGCTGACGCAGCAACTCCTGGGTCTCTGACACGCCCCCACACACTACAGGGTACAGCTCCTGGAAAGACCCCAACGTTAAAGGGACAGGTCACCCCAGAACCAAAGTTGCTAAGATGCTTGCAAATTAAGCATGCTGTGTACTATCCCTTTAAGAGTGCTGCATACTATCCCTTTAAGTGTGCTGTGTACTATCCCTTTAAGCGGGCTGCGTACTATCCCTTTAAGCGTGCTGCGTACTATCCCTTTAAGCGTGCTGAGTACTATCCCTTTAAGCGTGCTGCGTACTATCCCTTTAAGCGTGCTGCGTACTATCCCTTTAAGCTTGCTGCGTACTATCCCTTTAAGCGTGCTGAGTACTATCCCTTTAAGCGTGCTGCGTACAATCCCTTTAAGCGTGCTGCGTACTATCCCTTTAAGCGTGCTGCGTACTATCCCTTTAAGCGTGCTGCGTACTATCCCTTTAAGCGTGCTGCGTACTATCCCTTTAAGCGTGCTGCATACTATCCCTTTAAGCGGGCTGCATACTATCCCTTTAAGCGTGCTGCGTACTATCCCTTTAAGGAGACATACAGTATTCTTCTACAGCAGACAAGGGAGAATAGAATAAGGACCTGGTCCAGATATCTTGGGAGCAGAGCTTTGAGGAGACTAGCAGAGTATTCACTCAGCTCAGACGGCTTCACCACAGCTGCATTGCCTGCAGAGAGAGAGAGAGAGAATGAACAGTGTGTGAATGGGATGACATCACTAATAGTGTGTGTGTGAATGGGATGACATCACTCAGTGGTAGCAGAATGCAAGACAACTAGGGAGATGGATAATGGTGTGTATGTCGGTGAAGGATGAAGGGATGGAGAGACATAGCTGAATAAAAGACAACTACAGAGGTGGGAAAAGTAGGAGTGAAGGGGGCAGCTGAAGATTACACAGCTATGGAGGAATGGGGGGGAGGGGGGCGTACCTGCAGCGATGGCCCCGACCAGGGGCTGCAGGGTGAGGGCCCAGGGGTAGTTCCAGGCCCCGATGATGAGGACCACTCCCAGGGGCTCCGGCTGGATGTACACCTTCAATTACATTACATTCAATTCAACTTTATTAATCCCCGGGCCCTCAGTCAGTGTCTAAATCATTTACATACATACACAGTTAGAAAAAAAGGTTCCAAAAGGGTATTCGGCATCCCCATGGAAGAACCCTTTTGAGTTCCAGGTAGAACCCTTTTGGGTTTAATGTAGAACCCTCTGTTGAAAGGGTTATTCAAATGGGATAGCGGCAGAACCAATTTAGGTTATAGATATAATTTTGTTTCTAACAGTGTAGTTAAGTGTAAAGGACTGCTGTAAATGGCTGCTGTAAAGGACTGATGTAAAGGACTGCTGTAAAGGACTGCTGTAAAGGACTGCTGTAAAGGACTGATGTAAAGGACTGATGTAAAGGACTGATGTAAAGGACTGATGTAAATGGCTGCTGTAAATGGCTGCTGTAAAGGACTGCTGTAAATAGCTTCTGTAAATGGCTGCTGTAAAGGACTGATGTAAAGGACTGCTGTAAAGGACTGCTGTAAAGGACTGCTGTAAATGGCTGCTGTAAAGGACTGCTGTAAAGGACAGATGTAAAGGACTGCTGTAAAGGGCTGCTGTAAAGGACTGATGTAAAGGCTGCTGTAAATGGCTGCTGTAAAGGACTGCAGTAAAGGACTGATGTAAAGGACTGATGTAAAGGACTGATGTAAAGGACTGATGTAAAGGACTGATGTAAAGGACTGATGTAAAGGACTGCTGTAAAGGACTGCTGTAAATGGCTGCTGTAAAGGACTGCTGTAAAGGGCTGCTGTAAATGGCTGCTGTAAATGGCTGCTGTAAATGACTGCTGTAAATGGCAGCTGTAAAGGACTGATGTAAAGGACTGCTGTAAAGGACTGCTGTAAAGGACTTCTGTAAAGGACTGATGTAAAGGACTGATGTAAATGGCTGCTGTAAATGGCTGCTGTAAATGGCTGCTGTAAAGGACTGCTGTAAAGGACTGCTGTAAATAGCTGCTGTAAAGGACTGATGTAAATGGCTGCTGTAAAGGACTGGTGTAAAGGACTGCTGTAAATGACTGCTGTAAATGGCTGCTGTAAAGGACTGCTGTAAAGGGCTGCTGTAAAGGGCTGCTGTAAAGGACTTCTGTAAAGGACTGCTGTAAAGGACTGCTGTAAAGGACTGCTGTAAAGGACTGCTGTAAATGGCTGATGTAAAGGACTGCTGTAAAGGACTGCTGTAAAGGGCTGCTGTAAAGGCCTGATGTAAATGGCTGCTGTAAAGGACTGATGTAAATGGCTGCTGTAAAGGACTGATGTAAATGGCTGATGTAATGGACTGATGTAGTGCTAAGACAGGTCGTCCATACTGTACCTGGTCTGAGATGGTGAGGAGGCTCCTCTCTACAGGCCGAGGAGCAGCCCACTGGGCCAGCTTCGACACAGCCAGGCTGATCTCATTCTCCAGGCCGATCAGCTCCAACAGCGGGGTGTCGTACTGGCTCTGTGGAAACGCAAGGTGAGGTTTATTGATGTGAGATATGGGTATTTCCACAGTAAACTTCCTGAACAATTTAGCAAAATGATCAACATGTATAAGTCCATGTATTTGTACAGTTACTCCCAACACTTTAAACTTTCAAAGGCAGCCTGAGGAAGAGAGAATTCATAGTTCAGATCCGTGTTAGTTTGAGACTTATTTACAAGGCTGATGGCCTCAGACTACCACAGCTCCAATTTATGAACTACTGTATGTTTTGAAGCTTACCCTGTTGATGTCCTGTTTGAGGGCAGTGGCGATCTCTCCCTGTCTGTCTGTGATCATCCTCTGGAGGGACTTGAGCTGCTGAACTCTGAACTCCAGGGGTCGCGACCGCCCCGCGAGGAAGGCCTCCCTGGCCTGCTGCACCACCTGCCTCTCCATGGCAACCGGTCACCAGCACACACCCGGACACACAGCCACTGTAGAGTACACACAAAGTACACCTGTTCAGACAGACACAGGGACATGTCACTAGAATACACCTGTTCAGACAGACACAGCGACATGTCACTAGAATACACCTGTTCAGACAGACACAGCGACATGTCACTAGAATACACCTGTTCAGACAGACACAGCGACATGTCACTAGAATACACCTGTTCAGACAGACACAGCGACATGTCACTAAAATACACCTGTTCAGACAGACACAGGGACATGTCACTAGAATACACCTGTTCAGACAGACACAGCGACATGTCACTAGAATACACCTGTTCAGACAGACACAGCGACATGTCACTAGAATACACCTGTTCAGACAGACACAGCGACATGTCACTAGAATACACCTGTTCAGACAGACACAGGGACATGTCACTAGAATACACCTGTTCAGACAGACACAGCGACATGTCACTAGAATACACCTGTTCAGACAGACACAGCGACATGTCACTAGAATACACCTGTTCAGACAGACACAGCGACATGTCACTAGAATACACCTGTTCAGACAGACACAGCGACATGTCACTAGAATACACCTGTTCAGACAGACACAGCGACATGTCACTAGAATACACCTGTTCAGACAGACACAGGGACATGTCACTAGAATACACCTGTAATGTACAGTAGACAGACACAGCGACATCCTTACACTTGTATCATACATGACTATATACTGCATCTAACTAAATGTCTTATGAAAGATCATTGTTTTTAATAATTACAGTATATTGGTTTATCATAGATTTGCCTTCGAATACTTCCATGAAGAAATTGCAGAGAATTATCCCAAACCATCAAATGAATGTCCAGTGCATTTGTGGTCTGCTAAAATCAACAAATATGAAGTAGGCCTACTGTATTATGTTTTTGAAGAGTATATTACAGCATCTAATCAACTTTGCACCTGATATGAAGCAGGATTCAACAGAGGTTGAGCACAAAAGTAGCATTTATGGTCTACAATGGAGGAATAACTACAGGGTCAACAGTACTTTGAAAGTACTATTCAGTTCTTTTTTTTTTTTCTTTTTTTTACCGTCAACCTAAATGTGGAATATAAAATATTACTTAAAAATGAGTTTACATATGTTGGTTGTCAAATATGTTGAAATAATCATGAACTGGTAAATTATGACGCTTTCACCGTCCAATAAAGAAGGACTGAACAGTATTTAGTCTGTTTTATAAAGCTTAACTAAGTTACATCATCAAATACAGAAAAAAAAATAAAACAACGTTTCCAATACTCACACATGAATGATAGAAGCACACGGGAATATTGCCTGTTGTCAATAAGTTACATCCATTAGTCGGAAGACCGCAAAAAATTAATGACAACAAATAAACTTCTACAAAAAGTTAAATCCTGCGGGACAGTGTTAAAAAAAAACCGATATCAGAAACTTTACGATTCTGTGCAAACTTCTTGCATTAAAAAAAAGAAGCATTCGCCGTGTGAAAGAATGCGCCGCTATCGATGTCTCATTACCAACGAGGTCAACTGCGTTATGCCCCCCGTGCTGTATCTTCTGTTCTGCCCAGTTTCTGCCTCACTGACGTAACCGTGGGAGGCACGTGGCTGGACAATTAACGTTTGTTTATTGCTCGAGGCTACCGGTTGTATCGGTTTACCCGCAGACGGTAGCCTACTCAAATTAGCAGTTTTTGCATTTTTTGCTAATTAATGGCATTATTTGCCTTTATGGAAAACGAGCTATAAAAAGGCAATGGTCAGCCCTAAAATGGCCCACAAATGGTAACAATGACCCAGAATTTTCTTCATTAAATTAATTAAATATGTGTAAAATCTATATATATATATATATATATCCTGAGTTACAATTTTTTTAAATCCTAGATTTAGGACAGACACTTCAAAACCTTATTATTTATTATTTGACTGTCCTTCTTGCCATTTATGAACCTGTTATTCAATTCGTTTCTATGGGCTTTTGTAGTAAAGGCCAAAATCAATATTTTTTTCAAATCATTTGTTCATATTTCTTTTTTATATCCAAAGGGGTCCTAAAATTCAAAATCAAATAGTTAAATGATCCACAGTACACTATATATACAAAAGTATGTGGACACCCCTTCAAATTAGTGGATTCGGCAAATGTCTGCCCTGCTAGAGCTTCCCAGTCAACTGTAATTGCTGTTATTGTGAAGTGGAAACTTCTAGGAGCAACAACGTCTCAGCCAGGAAGTGGTTGGCCACACAAGCTCACAGACAGGGACCGCAGAGTGCTGAAGCACGTAGCGCGTAAAAATCGGCTGTCCTCGGTTGCAACACTCACTACCGAGTTCCAAACTGACTCTGGAAGCAACGTCAGCACAACAACGGTTGGTCGTGAGCTTAATGAAATGGTTTTCCATGGCCGAACAGCCGCACACAAGCCTAAGATCACCATGCAGGATGCCAAGCGTTGGCTGAAGTGGTATAAAGCTCGCCGCCATTGAACTCTGGAGCAGTGGAAACTCATTCTCTGGAGTGATGTATCATGCTTCACAATCTGGCAGTCCGACAGACGAATCTGGGTTTGGCGGATGCCAGGAGAACGTTACCTGACCCAATGCATAGTGCCAACTGTAAAGTTTGGTGGAGGAGTAATAATGGTCTGGGGCTGTTTTTCATGGTTCGGGCTAGGCCCCTTAGTTCCAGTGAAGGGAAATCTTAACGCTACAGCATACAATGACATTCTAGATGATTCTGTGCTTCCAACTTCATGGCAACAGTTTGTGGAAGCCCTTTTCCTGTTTCAGCATGACAATGCCCCCGTGCACAAAGCGAGGTCCATACAGAAATAGTTTGTTGAGATCGGTGTGGAAGAACTTGACTGGCCTGCACAGAGCCCTGACCTCAACTCCATCGAACACCTTTGGGATGAATTTGATTATACATTTTTTTTTTTTTATAAATGTGCAACAAACCAAGATAACTTCACTTTTGATTTGAAATGAATAACTCTCCACAGTCATATTATAGACTCATTCACAGGAAGTCTACATACTGCAGCACCCCCCCTGATAAATCAGACTACAAAACAAGGCCTACACAGTAGCATATCAAGACGGCATTATCAATCCATATGAATGTGTTTGATAAACATTTTAAAAGTGTGCTTCAACACTTAAACCACAACAAACACAACTAGAAATGTTTGCTGGACTCTCCATAATACAGGTTGAGAGGGAAATGGATTGAAATGATACAGGTAGTTTAATCCATAGAGATCCTATTAAAAATATTTGCTTACTCCGATTCCTTAATTCTATGGTTTCATCATACTGTTGTAGGCTATGATTCATACAGTACATTATATTTGGCCTCCATACTAAACAGAGTACCATTGGACATAATCAGTATAAAAATGGGTAGAACAACAAGAGGAGGCACATTCTTTACATTACAAAACAGGAAATAGGAAATACCCAGGAATAATACACAGAATAAGTGCATGGTACTCAGTCTTTCATTGAGGTTAGAATACATTTTCAACAATGTAACAGAAATGAAATGCATAGGACACAATACGAAATAAAAACAACTGCATTATACAGGGTTACTGGCATCATACACATCTCTAAAATGATTGATGGTTCATAACCATTGTTTAAATAAAAGTTTAATAATTTGTATTAAAAACGCAAACTATTGCAATTTTGCTAAGACTGACACTGAGCCATGACTGTTGCTCCAGCCACTACAAGTCTAAATCTGGGTCCAAGACGGTGGAGCCGCGCGTACACCAGTTTCCCCACGCCAGCCTCACCGCAGGAACACCAGTTTCCCCACGCCAGCCTCACCGCAGGAACCTCTGCAAGAAACACAAGGCACAAAATGGCTCCCATTCTCACCTCTATTAACAAAACAGGACAACAAGTGAATATGACAATCAACAGTGACACAGCAAGTCACAGAGATGAGGAGATTGGCAGTCAGATATACTTTAAAGGGACTGTTCATGTGAGGACGAAGTGTAGAGGTCAACAAACAGAGGTACAGGAAAACAAAGGCCTCATTTAATGGAGGAGAATGGTGCATGCTGGGTAATTAAAGGGGGCTGTAGATCATGTAGCTAGTGTTGTGTGGTTAGATTTCTTCAACAACACCATACATTGTCTGACGGTGACAAAGCCATTCTTGTGTTGGGCTGTGTCCCCAATGTCACCCTATTTACTATATAGTGCACTACTTTTGACCAGAGCTCTATGGGCCCATAACCCTAGTCTTTGGAGCTGTGGGAGAATGTTCTCATAATGCATCTTGAAATCTCTTGAGAAAATGTACTTTTTTTTACGATGGGACCACGAGAGAAAATAGAAGCATTTCCCATTTAGACACACAAATAGCTCATTGAATAACAATAGCTGGGTTTTTTTTTCTTCTTCCCCAAGATAATAATTTAATCGTATTAATAAACTCAACTGTTTTCATATGAAAACAGAACCGTTGACAACATAAACTATGTATGCTAGAACAACACTTTATTCAGCCAACAAGCTGCAGTATGAGTCAGTCAGAGTGACACACAATAAACTGCTATGGATTCATCCTGAATGCACCCTATTACCTATTTAGTGCATACAAGTAGTGCCATTTGGGAGGCACTCTATATCTCCCTCTCTTCCTTGGATCACTGGTCGCCGAGAGGTTCTCGTTATTAAATCAGTCACGAATGACCGAGACACTCCAGTCCCGCCCTGCCCTCACACAGACCACTATGGTATTTCAGTAGGAGGGGCCCTGATGACCAGCGGAGCTAAGACAGAGATCTATTGTGGGGATCTCAACTGTGCATCGTTTCCACTTATGGGATGAGTCCCAAATGGCACCCTATTCCCTACACAGTACACTACTTACCCCATTGGGCCCTGGTCAAAAGTAGTGCACTATATAGGGAATAGGGTGCAGTTTGGGACCTATCCATGCTTCTCTAAACCAGTGGTCACCAACCGGTCGCGATCGACTTATCCAGAGTGACTTAGTAAACCCCATCACAGAGTTCTGAAATCTGAGCTTATTAAGTGTTGCACTGTCTTGTATCCTCCATTTCACATCTCCCAATGAAAACCTTGTGATTGGAGGCTTCCATTTCACATCTCCCAATGAAAACCTTGTGATTGGAGGCTTCCATTTCACATCTCCCAATGAAAACCTTGTGATTGGAGGCTTCCATTTCACATCTCCCTAACGAAAACCTTGTGATTGGAGGCTTCCATTTCACATCTCCCAACGAAAACCTTGTGATTGGAGGCTTCCATTTCACATTTCCCAATGAAAACCTTTTATATTTACATTTACGTCATTTAGCAGACGCTCTCATCCAGAGCGACTTCCAAACCTTGTGATTGGAGGCTTATTAACCACATCATGTAAACACATGGCACCATCTTGGGGTTATCTTGGGGTTATCTTGGGGTTATCTTGGGGTTATCTTGGGGTTATCTTGGGGTTATCTCCGTGTAGCTCAAATGGTAGAGCATGGCGTTTGCAACGCCAGGGTTGTGGGTTCGTTTCCCACGGGGGACCAGTATGAAAAAATAAATAAAAAATGTATGCACTCACTAACTGTAAGTCGCTCTGGATAAGAGCGTCTACTAAAATGTAAATATCTCAAATAACATTTTGGAAATAAGTGTTTTGCACATCTTGTTTGACGTATTATTTCATTTCAATATCTTACCTGTACTATGAAGGCAGCCAGGGCAGAGAACAGGGCCAGTAGCGCCATGCATCTGAGCCTGCCCAGGTTAACCTGCTTCAGGATGAAGAAGTGTGCCCAGCCCAGCTTCTTAGCCGTGTGGGGTGGGTAACGCATGACGTTCACAGCCTCCATGTTGAGCTTCTTAATGAGGCAGACTGAGCTGGTCAAAGCTGTGCTGGCCGTGGTAGTGCCTCATGCCAATAGAGGTCTCTGCTATCACCCTCCTGATCAACTAGAGGTCTCTGCTATCACCCTCCTGATCAACTAGAGGTCTCTGCTATCACCCTCCTGATCAACTAGAGGTCTCTGCTATCACCCTCCTGATCAACTAGAGGTCTCTGCTATCACCCTCCTGATCAACTAGAGGTCTCTGCTATCACCCTCTTGATCAACTAGAGGTCTCTGCTATCACCCTCCTGATCAACTAGAGGTCTCTGCTATCACCCTCCTGATCAACTAGAGGTCTCTGCTATCACCCTCCTGATCAACTAGAGGTGGAGGGAAGGCTGCTGGAGAGGTGGAGGGAAGGCTGCTGGAGAGGTGGAGGGAAGGCTGCTGGAGAGGTAGAGGGAAGGCTGCTGGAGAGGTAGAGGGAAGGCTGCTGGAGAGGTAGAGGGAAGGCTGCTGGAGAGGTAGAGGGAAGGCTGCTGGAGAAGGAAGGCTGCTGGAGAGGTAGAGGGAAGGCTGCTGGAGAGGTAGAGGGGAGGCTGCTGGAGAGGTGGAGGGAAGGCTGCTGGAGAGGTGGAGGGAATTTCGTGCTATAAAACTTTAACGTTGCATATATTTGAAAATGTTTACATTAGTCAGTCCAAAACTGCTTTTTAATTCTGTCATGGAAATAATTGTATTTCCTACTACCACCTCATTCACGGTTTCTATTCCTTTAGTGTTCCATGTGGACCAATTTATCGGTGAATTCTGAAAAGCTGTCCAATGATTGTTCCATAGTGGTGTATTTATAGGGAGTGACATTGGTTGTTGTAGAATCCGTTTCACCACCCTCAGATTTAGGGACATGTACAACTTTCCTATTTATTCTATGAGTTTGATTTTCCCACATAAAGTATGTTATGGCCAAGTATACCCTAACCCTTTTCCTAACCCAATTATCCTAACCTGCTGCATAAGTTCTCCTAACCTGCTACGAAAAGTCAATTCTGGTCAATTCTGACAAAGTCTATCTCATCTAGTTAAACCCCTGTAACTTGTTAGCAGAGAGGAAGAGGCAAAGCGAGAGGGTTTTCTCCACCCAAAATGTGTCCATGTTAAGAAGATCATTAATTATTAATCAATTGAGGAGTTTTTGTATGGAGGGCAATGAGATGAGAGAGTGTCGAATTTTGTCAAGATAGACATTAATAGCTATTTTGATAGTTGAGGCTTACTTGATCTAATAGTTTGGTAATGCTTCGGTTGTTAGGAGTGTACTGATATACAGTTGAAGTCTGAAGTTTACATACACATAGGTTGGAGTCATTAAAACTCGTTTTTCAACCACTCCACAAATGTCTTTATAACAAACTATAGATATCACAGTACAGTTGAAATATATATGGCAAATAGAAATCCTATATGTATGGTGTTAAAAGATAGATGGGAGGTGTTGAATGGAATTGAAGGATGGGACTAATAACAACTAACAACAAACAATAACAAGATAACTAATAATGTAAGCACGCTGTGTCCATAATAAATGTATGGGTTGTGAGGGGGCGCTAGAGAGCGTGCTATGGAGTAGACGTGCATTGCTAGAGCTCCGCTCAATTTTGAAACAAATTAATATTTATCTTAACCTCTCACAACCTATAACTTCAAACAAATATGACAAAGGGAAAAGGCAACAAAAAAGGGGGCGCTAAACAAGATAATTGGAATGAGATAGACAACGAACCAATTTCAACGTCGCCGACCCACGAGGAGCTAGCTGAAGAGGCTAGCTTCCAAGAGTTCCCCACAGATCCTACTCAAAGTGACATACTGGCTGCCATAAACGCACTAAGCAAGAAGGTGGACACAAGGTTGGCTGATATCTCAAAGAGTATTGGGACTTTGGCCGAAACTGTGAAGGCAACTAAGGGAAGGGTGCACGAGGTTGAGCAGACGACAATCGATCACGAGGCCAGGCTACAGGACATAGAGAAACAGTGCGCAACGTTCAAAAATGACAACAAAACCCTGAAGGCCCGACTGGAAATGCTCGAGTCGCATTCAAGACGCCAGAACATCCGAATATGTGGGATCCAGGAGGACACGGAGAAAGGGAAACCCACTGAATTTGTCTCGGAGCTGATACCGGCATTGCTGGGGAGTGAACACTTCAAAACGGCCATCCTGATCGACCGCGCACACAGAGCACAGGCAACGAAGCCGGCCAAGGGCGGGCCACCAAGGCCATTCATTGTAAGGCTGCACTATCCCCACACCAGGGATCTCATCCTCAAGCTGGCTAGTCAAAAGTTCCCCCTTAACTACAACGGAGCCAGGGTGTCTTTCTACCCAGATCTTACCTTGGAGGTGAGGAACCAACGGAAAGAGTATGATGAGGTACGCAACAAATGCAGGGCGGCCAACATCCGATATGGATTCCTCTTCCCAGCCCGGTTTAAGGTGACAGTCGAGGATCAACACGTACGTTTGACAACGCAAAAGAGGCAGATCTGTTCTTGACAAGCAAGCTCCCCGGCTGAGGATACAGAACGGCTGTGCCAGCAGGCTAAATGGCCAAATACAGGCCAGGAATGTGTGTGAATTGAATTTCCGGCCTATGTCTTTTCGATCAGAAGATCAGAAATTGGGACTTATAGGATAGGTGAGATGTTGTGGCTAATATAGCATTGTTTGGCATGTCATGTTTTAGCGCCACTCACCCCCTAACATGAGAGTTAAGTTAAGTGTTATTTAATATTAGTTTATATGCGGAGCATCTATAGGCAACGAGTTAGTTCAAGCTTTATGTCTAGACACCCTAACGTTTGTGTGTTAGCCAAGGAGTGCTTCGTTTGGGGAAGTCACTCAGTAAAGGGACGGGAGGGGGTTGGGGTCTGTGTTTTATGTTCACGTTTATTAGTACAGGTGGCATGACAAGCTCCCGCACGGCGGGACGTTTTTCTTCTGGGTTTTGTATGACAGCAGCAATTTGCTTTAAAATAAGAAATGCCACATAGTGACCGAGCACAGAGTAGACCAGGTGGAATAAAGATAGTCAGCTGGAACTGTAATGGATTAGGGCATGTCGTGAAACGAGCTAAGGTTTTTTCTCATCTTAAATCACTGGGTGCTGACATAGTGCTTCTTCAAGAAACTCATATTAAACGCCCCGCGCAGGTCAAGCTACGAGTCGGCTGGATCGGTCAGATATACCAGTCTAACTTTGATGCAAAAGCGAGAGGGGTAGCAATCCTGATAAGGAAAAACATTCCTTTTGTTTACTCAACCTCGATTTCAGATCCTAATGGTCGGTATATTATTGTGGCTGGTACACTGAATTCAAAACCAATAACCTTGGTCAATTTATATGGACCCAACTTCGATGATCCATTATTTTTTCAAAGGGTATTTAAGGCCATACCAAATATCTCGGATACAAGTGTTATTGTTGGAGGTGACTTTAACTGTACGTTAGACCCTCTTTTAGATAAACAGCTATCAAGGTCACTTCAACAATCAAATGCCAGTGTCTGTCTAAATACATTGATGACAAACCTTAACATTGTCGATATTTGGAGACTGACGCACCCAACAGACAGGGATTATTCTTTCTTCTCATCAGTTCATAAATCATATTCCAGAATTGACTATTTTTGTTGGACTCCAAACTAATCTCAGCAGCTGAGTCGGTTACCTATCACCCCATTCTAATTACGGACCACTCTCCTCTGTCCATGGTGCTGAAACTCGACAATATGTCGACAGGTCGGCGACCGTGGCGCTTAGACGCATACCTGTTGAAAGATGAGGCTTTTTGTCAGTATTTGGAGGAGCAGATTGCCTTTTTCCTCAGTACTAACGACACGGGGGGATGTTGGCGACTCCACCCTTTGGGAATCTCTAAAGGCTGTGATTAGAGGTTACATTATCTCTTATACATCAGAGAGGAAGAAACGTGCCAATACTAGGCTGAGAGAAATTGAAAGAGAGTTAGGGGAACAGGAGAACGTTTTTAGGACAAATTCCTCGTATACAGTCCTTGAGAAGATCACAAAGTTAAAGTATGAATACAATACCATCCTTTCGAAACGGGTGGGCTCTTTACTTGCTAGAACGCAACAAAGTTATTTTGAACTGGGGGACAAACCACATAAATTATTAGCAAGACAGCTAAGGCATGTACAAGCATCTAGAGCTATTCACAAAATAAAAGACAAGAAGGGTAAAATAGTAATAGATCCGCAGGACATTAATAAATGCTTTGCACAGTTTTACTCAGAGCTATACCAATCAAAATGCGATGCTACTGATCCACAAACTATGGGCGCTTTCTCGCTGATTGTGAACTTCCTAAACTAGACAGGGGCAGCTGCCGCACTCGATGCAGGGATAACCTTAGATGAAATTAACACAGCGATAGCACAATTTCCAAACAGCAAGGCCCCTGGGCCCGATGGATATGTAATAGAATTCTATAAGAAGTACTGCGCTAGTCTATCTCCACTTATGCTGCGAATGTTTCAACAATCCAAAGAAAATACCAAACTCCGCAAACACTGTATGAGGCTACAATAGCCCTGATCTTGAAAAAAGATAGAGATTCCATGGAGATGTCGTCGTATCGCCCCGTGTCGTTACTCCCCATAGAAAACAAGGTGTTGACAAAGATATTGGCAAACCGATTGAAAAAATATATTTCCGACATCATACACCCTGACCAGACAGGTTTTATCCCGGGCCGACATATATACTACAATTTGAGACGCCTTTTCAACGTAATGTATCATGATCATAAAGTTGAGGCAGTGGTAATAGCTCTTGATGCAGAGAAGGCGTTTGATCAGATTGAGTGGAAGTATATGATGTCGGTTCTGGAGCATTTCGGATTTGGAAAGGAATTTATTAATTGGATAAGAATTATTTATGCACACCCAATGGCGTCCGTGGTGACCAATCAGGAAATGTCGCAGTCATTCCGCCTGTTCAAGGGGTGCCGACAGGGGTGCCCTATTTCGCCTGCTCTCTTCGCTATAGCCATGGAACCCCTTGCTACGCGCATTCGGGCATGTGCCGATATAGCTTCTGTTAAAATAAAAGACACACAGCACAAAATTTCCCTATATGCAGACGATGTTCTTTTGTTTTTGTCCAAGCCTAAAACGTCTATTCCACCATTACTTAACTTGATAAACACATTCGGCTCCTTCTCTGGCTACAAGATAAACTGGCAAAAAAGTGAGATGATGCCAATATCACGGCCTGTGGATATGCAATTTCTGCAATCTACCCCGCTTAGAACAGTGAGGGACAAGTTCACAAGCCTTGGCATTGTAGTGACAAGAGACCTTGACCAGCTATTGAAAGTGAATTGGGACATGAAAATATATCAGCTTAAACAAAATATAGATTTCTGGAAAACTCTGCCTATTTCCTTGGTTGGTCGTATAAACGCTATTAAAATGTTTGTCCTACCCAGGTTTCTTTACCTCTTCCAATGTCTACCCAATTTCATACCACAAAGCTATTTTAAGAAACTGGATTCAATAGTAACTCCATTTTTATGGGATAACAAGGCAGCCAGAATTGCAAAGAAGCATTTATGCAAGTACAAGATAGAGGGGGGCTTTGGCCTTCCTCACTTCAAACTGTATTATTGGGCTGCTAATCTGAACATTGTGTCTTTCTGGAGGGAAAGTTTACCTGAGATGAGACGGAAGGATATGCCTTCATGGCTTTTGATTGAGCAGGCCTCCTGTCAACGTTCCTCACTCCCTGCACTTGTTAATAGCCCATCATATGTGAAAAAAGCCACTTATGACTCCAATCCAGTCATTTGTCATACTCTTAGGATCTGGAAACAGATTAGGGATTTTCTTAACATACCCACTGTGTACATAGACAGCCCGATTAGCCGGAATCATGCTTTCCACCCTGCAATGGATGATGTGGTGTTTTCACAGTGGAGGGAGAAGGGGCTCACAACAATTGGTAATCTATACATAGATGGTCAGTTAGCTTCATTTCAACAACTACAGGCAAAGTTCAACATGCCAACAACACATTTTTTCAGATACCTCCAAATCAGGAATTTCTTAAGGACACACATCCCACAGTATGGCATGAAGCCAAATAGTCCTACATTAGATAGCTTGATCCTTGTCAAACCCCATTCAAAAGGGTCGGTCTCCAGACTGTATGATGTGCTACAGGCCCACATAGAGGTATCCACAGACACCATTAAAAGGGCTTGGGAACAAGAACTTGGTTCAGAAATCTCAAATGAGGACTGGATAGAAGCTCTCAGGAATATAAACCACAGTTCAGTGAATGCCAGACACAACCTTGTACAGTTTAAGGTGATACACAGGTTACACTACTCAAAAGTAAAACTGCATAAAATATTCCCGGACACCTCACCACTGTGTGAGAGGTGCAAGCAGGAGGAGGGGACGTTGTCCCACTTATTCTGGACATGCCCTAAATTACAGGCTTACTGGGCTCTCATTTTTGATTACTTATCTAAGGCCTTTGATAGAGTTCTAGCCCCAGACCCATTGATCGCTCTGTTTGGTACAGTTGATGGGAATAACCAGGAGGGAAAGCTGTCTCTCTTTGTACTCTATTAGCCAAAAGGCTCATATTGCAATTTTGGAAATTGGAGACTGTACCTACCTTTGAAATGTGGTTACGGGATTTAGGGAATGTAATCCATATGGAAAAGATTCGATACAACACCTCCAATAGAAGTCCATTGTTTTACAAAATATGGCAGCCGATACTGGATAAATGGTCTAGTCCCGCTTCATAACTGGGCTGACGATCTGCTGCTACTCTGTGCTGTACTCCACTCAATATTTATTTTTGGCTGAACTACACTGCTTGTAATGACTATATGCTGTCTTCTTATACACGTACCACCTAATAGGATTTTGTTTTATTTTGTGTATGTGTGAGTTAACTTTTGTTTTGTCCTCTAAACTGGCCATCCCATCCAACAGTACAATGAATGTCATTGTTTGTATTGCTGTCTCTTTTACTTTATTTTTATTGGAAAATAATAAACATATTATAAAAAAAAAAAATGTATGGGTTGTAGGTTGGGAGCTTTTGTGAAGGAGCACAGTTAGAAAGATATGGCATATAGAAGCAAACCGGATGGACATCATGAAAATGATCGGAGAGGTTGAGAGTAGAAGAAGTTCAGGAGAAAGAACAAACAAAATGTAATTATTGTAAAATTGACTGTGTCCATAAAATTTAGATAGTGGGTATGGGCTGGAAGTAGAGGCCTAGGCGTTGTTGTTCACTAGTTTACTCCAAGTGGGGAAAGAGTGGCGGGGTTGGAAAGTAATAAAGGGGAATATATATATATTTTTAAAGGATATGTATGTGTATGTATGTACAGTGGGGAGAACAAGTATTTGATACACTGGTTGAGTGTTTGCAAACTTCTGACCCACTGTGAATGTGATGAAAGAAATAAAAGCTTAAATAAATAATTCTCTCTACTATTATTCTGACATTTCACATTCTTAAAATAAAGTGGTGATCCTAATTGACCTAAGACAGGGAATCTTTACTAGGATTAAATGTCAAGAATTGTGAAAAACAGAGTTTAAATATATTTGGCTAAGGTGTATGTAAACTTCCGACTTCAACTGTATATGGCTCTGGCTCTAACCAGCACTACTCCCTATTCAACAACCTCCCCTGCAGACAGACTCCCTAGACAGAGCACTGTCAGAGACCAGACAGAGAGACCAGACAGAGAGGGAAAGAGAGGAGGAATGGAGGGACAAAGCACTGTAGAGGAGGGCTACATCCCAAATTAAACCCTATTCCCTATGTAGTGCACTATAAAAGTACTTCACTATATAGGGAATAGGGTGCCATTTGGGACTCAACCGAGGAGTGACGAGAGGAGGGGTGAGTATTGGTGACAGCAACACTGTGTCTCAACATGCTTGTCGACTGTGATTCTCACTCCCCTAACGAGCGTCTTTCTACAGTATTTCATCATTTTGTGAAATACTGATATTCGTTGCTGCATTTCATAAGGTCTGTTCAATAATACATGTTACAGCAATGCAATGCTTTGAGGTTCTGTTGATGTAAAAAAGCTTATTACCAGATGAAGTAGGCTTCATGACAGAGAGGCTTATGACACCCTAAAGTAGGCTCTATGACAGAGGGTTCTGTTAAGTCAGGCTTATGACACCCTAAAGTAGGCTCTATAATAATATAATAATATGCCATTTAGCAGACGCTTTTATCCAAAGCGACTTACAGTCATGCGTGCATAATTTTTTTTTGTGTATGGGTGGTCCCGGGGATCGAACCCACTACCTTGGCGTTACAAGCGCAGTGCTCTACCAGCTGAGCTACAGAGGACCACTATAACAGAGGCTTCTGTTAAGTCAGGCTTATGACACCCTAAAGTAGGCTCCATAACAGAGGGTTCTGTTAAGTCAGGCTTATGACAGCCTAAAGTAGGCTCTATGACAGAGGGTTCTGTTAAGTCAGGCTTATGACAGCCTAAAGTAGGCTCTATAACAGAGGGTTCTGTTAAGTCAGGCTTATGACAGCCTAAAGTAGGCTCTATAACAGAGGGTTCTGTTAAGTCAGGCTTATGACACCCTAAAGTAGGCTCTATAACAGAGGGTTCTGTTAAGTCAGGCTTATGACAGCCTAAAGTAGGCTCTATAACAGAGGGTTATGTTAAGTCAGGCTTATGACCGCTCTATGACAGAGCGTTCTGTTAAGTCAGGCTTATGACCGCTCTATGACAGAGCGTTCTGTTAAGTCAGGCTTATGACCGCTCTATGACAGAGCGTTCTGTTAAGTCAGGCTTATGACCGCTCTATGACAGAGCGTTCTGTTAAGTCAGGCTTATGACAGCCTAAAGTAGGTTCTATGACAGAGGGTTGAAGTTCTACAGTATGTGATGACAGCAGTAGGCTTGGCGGTATACCGAAGATACCGTATACCGGGGTATTTGGAAAAAGCAACGGGATGATTTTTCAATACCGTTGAAACTATTTATTTGAAGTTTTTTTTTAAATAAATGTGAATATGTGTAGCTACTTTTTAAGTAAATACCTGCAGTCAACTTGCGCAATACATTAGGAGATAAAGAACATTGCGTTTTTCTTTTCACCTGTCACATTATTATGAAGCTTAACGTAGGACCCAGTCACGTGTCATGTGGTGTTTGTTTACAAGCACACAACGATGAGAGACCGGAGCCTTGCGATTCACTCACTGTTGTGCAGCACGAGCCAGGTGATCTAGTTACAGTATGGAATTCACAATAAAATATTTGCCAGCTAGATATCTTATAACTATTAAGTGATCTGTCTAAAATGTGCTAAATGCTCAGCAGTTCTGCATTTGGTTTGCAAATTTAGTAGCTAGTTAGCTTTCTAGCTAGCATTTTTGAGTTATTTGTATAGTTTAGGTCAGAAACAGTACAAAATGTGGTCCTCTGTAGCTCAGCTGGTAGAGCACGGCGCTTGTAACGCCAAGGTAGTGGGTTCGATCCCCGGGACCACCCATACACAAAAAAATGTATGCACGCATGACTGTAAGTTGCTTTGGATAAAAGCGTCTGCTAAATGGCTTATTATTATAATAAAATGTTTGCAATGCACTCGTTAGCATTTAGTTAGCATTGCCTATGGAATTTTACATGTACTTGTTAGCATTGCTAACCTTCGGATTACAGAGTATCAGTGAGGTTTGGAAACAGCGCCCCTTGTGTTCAGTGCCGGTATTACTTTATATCCCGGTATGGCACAAGGTCGGTATGAAGGTATGACAATCTGGATACCGCCCAAGCCCAGACAGCAGTCTGGTTCTGCCCGAGAATCATTGTCCTCTCAGTGCCAACAGCAGGCAGGTCAGAACTCAGCTGGTTAGACTGTCTCTGTCATCACAGCCCAGTCCTAATTATGTTTGACTCAACTCCTGGCTCACACGCACCCCACTTATCTTCTTGGCACACCAGCACACACGCACACACACCCCACTTATACTCAGTACACTAGTATATGACCCTCCTGTTTTACAGCAATGCACCAATAACTCCTCTCTCCTCCCCTGAGCTAGCCTGTCTCCCAGGCACACACCAACCCGAGAATGTATCATCAACCTCCCACACCGACAACCAGTCTCAAAACCTTCCATAAAGCAGGGGTTGGATTGGCAGGGTGGTCTTCAGCAAGACTGCAATGTTCACCAGTGGCCTACATTATGTATGAATATGTGCTGTGGAACTGTAGTCTAACGAGAGACTCTCTCATTGCTGTTGTCTGACAATCACACACACTTGGGCAGCAGGTATTTGGTATTTTATTAGGATCCCCATTAGCTATAGCAAAAGCAGCAGCTACTCTTCCTGGGGTCCACACAAAACATGAAACATGACATAATACAGAACGTTAATAGACAAGAACAGAACTACAACAAGGTTCACATAGTCTACATATCAATACATACACACAAACAATATAGGTCAAATAGGGGAGAGGCATTGTGCCGTGAGGTGTTGCTTTATCTGTTTTTTGAAACCAGGTTTGCTGTTTATTTGAGCAATATGAGATGGAACGGAATTCCATGCAATAATGGCTCTATATAATACTGTACACTTTCTTGAATTTGTTCTGGATTTGGGGACTGTGAAAAGACCCCTGGTGGCATGTCTGGTGGGGTAAGTGTGTGTGTCAGAGCTGTGTGTAAATTGACTATGCAAACAATTTGGGATTTTCAACACATTAATGTTTCTTATAAAAAGAAGAAGTGATGCAGTCAGTCTCTCCTCAACTCTTAGCCAAGAGAGGCTGGCATGCATAGTATTTATATCAGCCCTCTGATTACAATGAAGAGCAAGACGTGCCACTCTGTTCTGGGCCAGCTGCAGCTTAACTAGGTCTTTCCTTGCAGCACTCGACCACACGACTGGACAATAATCAAGATAAGACGAAACTAGAGCCTGCAGGACACTATTTTAGGCCCAGCTGTTGGAACTTTGGCTTTCCTGGATATAGCCACTATAACGTGATCACTGCATCCAATGGGTACGGATACAGCTTTAGAACAAGGTTCTACAGTATTAGTACAAATGTGATCGATACATGTGGATGATCTTGTTCCTGTAGTGTTTGTAAACACCCTGGTAGGTTGATTAATAACCTGAACCAGATTACAGGCACTGGTTACAGTGAGAAGCTTCCTCTTGAGCGGACAGCTTGATGAAAACCAGTCAATATTCAGGTCCCCAAGAAAGTAAACCGCTCTTTTTACAGCACATACACTATCAAGCATTTCATACATATTATTTAGATACTGACTGTTAGCACTTGGTAGCCTATAGCAACACCCCAAAAGAAAAGGCTTTAGATGTGCCAAGTGAACCTGCAACCACAACACTTCAATAACACTTGACATAAGATCTTCTCTAAGCATTACAGGAATATGGCTCTGAATATATACACCAACACCTCCCCCATAAGCATTTCTGTCTCTTCTATAGATGTTATATCCTTGTATTGCTACTGATGTATCATCAAATGAATTATCTAAGTGAGTCTCAGAAATGGCTAATATATGAATGTTATCAAGTTATTGATTTCATGAACCATATTTCTAAGTCAACATATATTAATATGGGCTATTTTCAGCCCTTTCCTGGGTAGCTTATCAGAGATAGATTTAATACTGAAAAGAGCAAACAAAGCAAGAGAAAAAAATATACATTCAGCAGTCCATTAATCAATTGGTGTGTGTGTGTGCTGCGGGGTTGAAGCTAGGAACCCATAAGATTGGCTCTCTCGTCCCTTCCAGGCTTCTGGGAGGGAGGGTGGACAATGAGCCTGTCATAGCGGATGTAAGCAATGTCTCCACGCGCTCTGGCAGCTTTCATGGTTGGGATCAGTTCTTTCCTCTTCATGCGCACAGCTTCAGGATAGTCCTCGTTGAGGAAGATATACATTCCTCTCAAGTTCTTGGCTCTTTCCAGAACAGCTACCTTGTCCTTCAACCTCAGGAACCTGACCACTATCGGGCCTGTCACCTTGGCCGGTGGTGGGTTTTCCAGTCCTGTGGGCGCGCTTCACCTCAATCTTCCTGTGGTCCATCTTCAGTTTCTCCGAGATCATTTCCCTCACTTTGTCCTCAGACACCGTCCACGTCTCATGTGGAGATTCTGCAATTCTGTTCACAACCATGTTGTTCCACGTTCATTGTCCCTCGAGATAGTCTGATTTATCCGTCATTGTTATCATGGATTCACACACAGAAATGATGTCCTCTCTCAATGACTTACAGATTGCTGTCATCTTGCCATTTTCCTGTTTAAACTCATCGAGCTGACCCTGGGAGAACTGCAAACTGTTCTTCAGCTCCTGGACCTCTCTGGTCAGGTCGTCCATTCTTTTATTAGTTGAATCCACCAGTATTTGAACAAAACACTTGAAGCTATTTTCTTGTTGTTGTAACAACTGCTTGCAGAACTATTTTTGTTCGTTTAAAAGATATTTCACGAGTGATAGAGAGACACCACTGTCCTCAACGGTACTCCCGCCGGCTTTGGTCGTTGTCATGGTAGCTAGCAACGTAGGTTACGCTGTTACTCCTCGCAGTTCCAGACAGGACAGGTCACAGGGAAGATTGAAACAGCAACAAACAGCAGGGATCTAGACATCCACAAACCCGGGACAATCCATGGTCCCAGCCACAATGGCTAACCGCGTCGCGGGCTGCGTTCAAGCCCTCAAGAAAACCCTGCTAGCTTGATAGGCAGCTAGCTAGCAGCTAGGCTAGCTGCTACACCAAATAGCTCCTCAGACCCGTCCTTGGTCGGCAGGATCACTGGACAGAGACTAGCAGTCCCAGCAACTGACGCTAACTGCGTCGCGGGATCCAAACTAAAAAGTTAGCTAGCTACAAATAACTTTACAATACATGTTCAAAACAACACACTTTTCAAAACAACAAAACTGAGCTCTCCCTCGTTCTGCGTTCAACAGGAAGTGACATGCAGGTGCAGCGCCTAGCAGTCAGAGTATTGCCTTTGAGCAAGGCACTTAACCCAAAGTTTCTCCAGGGACTCTGTACTGCTATGTCTGACCCTGTAGAACAACACAATTCACTGCAAAAAAAAACAACACAAAAAAACATTCCTTGTATAGTTCTATACTGTAGCAGGTCTCAGAGCAGTGTGTCTCTCTCTACTGTAGCAGGTCTCAGAGCAGTGTGTCTCTCTTCTTGTATAGTTCTATACTGTAGCAGGTCTCAGAGCAGTGTGTCTCTCTTCTTGTATAGTTCTATACTGTAGCAGGTCTCAGAGCAGTGTGTCTCTCTCTACTGTAGCAGGTCTCAGAGCAGTGTGTCTCTCTCTTCTTGTATAGTTCTATACTGTAGCAGGTCTCAGAGCAGTGTGTCTCTCTTCTTGTATAGTTCTATACTGTAGCAGGTCTCAGAGCAGTGTGTCTCTCTCTACTGTAGCAGGTCTCAGAGCAGTGTGTCTCTCTCTTCTTGTATAGTGCTATACTGTAGCAGGTCTCAGAGCAGTGTGTCTCTCTCTACTGTAGCAGGTCTCAGAGCAGTGTGTCTCTCTCTACTGTAGCAGGTCTCAGAGCAGTGTGTCTCTCTCTACTGTAGCAGGTCTCAGAGCAGTGTGTCTCTCTCTTCTTGTATAGTTCTCTACTGTAGCAGGTCTCAGAGCAGTGTGTCTCTCTCTACTGTAGCAGGTCTCAGAGCAGTGTGTCTCTCTCTACTGTAGCAGGTCTCAGAGCAGTGTGTCTCTCTCTACTGTAGCAGGTCTCAGAGCAGTGTGTCTCTCTCTTCTTGTATAGTTCTCTACTGTAGCAGGTCTCAGAGCAGTGTGTCTCTCTATACTGTAGCAGGTCTCAGAGCAGTGTGTCTCTCTTCTTGTATAGTTCTATACTGTAGCAGGTCTCAGAGCAGTGTGTCTCTCTCTACTGTAGCAGGTCTCAGAGCAGTGTGTCTCTCTCTACTGTAGCAGGTCTCAGAGCAGTGTGTCTCTCTCTACTGTAGCAGGTCTCAGAGCAGTGTGTCTCTCTCTACTGTAGCAGGTCTCAGAGCAGTGTGTCTCTCTATACTGTAGCAGGTCTCAGAGCAGTGTGTCTCTCTATACTGTAGCAGGTCTCAGAGCAGTGTGTCTCTCTTCTTATATAGTGCTATACTGTAGCAGGTCTCAGAGCAGTGTGTCTCTCTCTACTGTAGCAGGTCTCAGAGCAGTGTGTCTCTCTCTACTGTAGCAGGTCTCAGAGCAGTGTGTCTCTCTCTACTGTAGCAGGTCTCAGAGCAGTGTGTCTCTCTCTACTGTAGCAGGTCTCAGAGCAGTGTGTCTCTCTCTACTGTTGCAGGTCTCAGAGCAGTGTGTCTCTCTTCTTATATAGTGCTATACTGTAGCAGGTCTCTCAGTCTCACTCACATCAATGGCTGTATATGAATATCACCCTCTGCCACGTCTACCGCCTCACCAAGCAGCTCACACACTGGGATCAGCGATCCGCTGGACTAGACTCTGTCAGTACAGAACCACAAAGTCTTGCTATGGTGTCGTGGAATTGGAAATGTGTGTGTTTCCCCTCAGTGGTCCTGTTAAGAGTTAATAGAAGACTACCCGAGTCATTTTAATCATTTTAACAGCTACAGTAAAGTAGAGTCAGCTACAGTAAAGTAGAGTCAGCTACAGTAAAGTAGAGTGAGCTACAGTAAAGTAGGGTCAGCTACAGTAAAGTAGAGTCAACTACAGTAAAGTAGAGTCAGCTACAGTAAAGTAGGGTCAGCTACAGTAAAGTAGAGTCAACTACAGTAAAGTAGGGTCAGCTACAGTAAAGTAGGGCCAGCTACAGTAAAGTAGGGTCAGCTACAGTAAAGTAGTCAGCTACAGTAAAGTAGAGTCAGCTACAGTAAAGTAGAGTCAACTACAGTAAAGTAGGGTCAGCTACAGTAAAGTAGGGTCAGCTACAGTAAAGTAGAGTCAGCTACAGTAAAGTAGGG
Source organism: Coregonus clupeaformis (assembly GCF_020615455.1). Lineage (NCBI taxonomy): Eukaryota > Metazoa > Chordata > Actinopteri > Salmoniformes > Salmonidae > Coregonus > Coregonus clupeaformis. The sequence continues at coordinate 12,451,958 of NC_059197.1, read as the reverse complement.
TCAGCTACAGTAAAGTAGGGTCAGCTACAGTAAAGTAGGGTCAGCTACAGTAAAGTAGGGCCAGCTACAGTAAAGTAGGGTCAGCTACAGTAAAGTAGAGTCAGCTACAGTAAAGTAGAGTCAGCTACAGTAAAGTAGAGTCAGCTACAGTAAAGTAGAGTCAGCTACAGTAAAGTAGGGTCAGCTACAGTAAAGTAGAGTCAGCTACAGTAAAGTAGGGTCAGCTACAGTAAAGTAGAGTCAGCTACAGTAAAGTAGAGTCAGCTACAGTAAAGTAGAGTCAGCTACAGTAAAGTAGAGTCAGCTACAGTAAAGTAGAGTCAGCTACAGTAAAGTACGGTCAGTTACAGTAAAGTAGAGTCAGCTACAGTAAAGTAGAGTCAGCTACAGTAAAGTAGGGTCAGCTACAGTAAAGTAGAGTCAGCTACAGTAAAGTAGGGTCAGCTACAGTAAAGTAGAGTCAGCTACAGTAAAGTAGAGTCAGCTACAGTAAAGTAGGGTCAGCTACAGTAAAGTAGAGTCAGCTACAGTAAAGTAGGGTCAGCTACAGTAAAGTAGAGTCAGCTACAGTAAAGTAGAGTCAGCTACAGTAAAGTAAGGTCATTACCATCATCACTCATTAATGAGCTAAATACCACTCACTGGACATATATTCATATTAAATATTCATATTAAAAAATATATACAAATAAATAAATAAAATATGAAACATTCATATTAAAAAATCTAACAGGATTAGTAGTATTCAATAAGCACTTGGTGTATTGTAATGTATTCACTTTACTCATGCACAACACTTTATAATTAATTAGTCTCATTGTCTAAGGCGCTGCTTATTAAAAAAGGCATCGCATGCCATAGGTTTAGTTAATTACTGTAGTGTACTGAGTGTGGGTGGAGATGAGCTGGGGGTGGGGGGTGGTGGGGTAGCCTAATGATGAGTGCTTTTAAAGTGTTTATAAAGTTTTGATAAAGAGTTTATAGTGTTTATAAAGAGTTTATAAAGAGTTATATAGTGTTTATAAAGAGTTTATAAGCTTATCAAGTTTTCTGGTCTCCCGGGGTTTTCTATGTCTTCCTTTCGTTGCAAGCGGAGTTCTACAAGAGAGACAGACCTCCCTCCCTCCCCGCCTCTCCCTCCCTCTCTCCCTCCCTCCCCGCCTCTCCCTCCCTCTCTCTCTCCCTCCCGCCTCTCCCTCCCTCTCTCCCTCCCTCCCTCCACGCCTCTCCCTCCCTCTCTCTCTCCCTCCCCGCCTCTCCCTCCCTCTCTCTCTCCTCCTCCCGCCTCTCCCTCCCTTTCCCCCCTCCCCCTGCCCTCCCTCTCTCTCTCTCTCTCTCTCTCTCCCTCCCCCTCTCTCTCCCTCCCTGCCTCTCCCTCCCTCTCTCTCTCTCCCTCCCTGCCTCTCCCTCCCTCTCTCTCTCTCTCTCTCTCTCTCCCCCTCCCCGCCTCTCTCTCCCTCCCCTGGGAGAGAGTAATTAATAATCTTAATTCCACAACAGCAGCACATTTACACATAACAAGCTGCAATACTCTCCAAACTTCAGAGCCAGACAGGACTGGTCACCAAGTTACTTCATTGAAAAATGCCTTGGTAAAGCAATGCCTTAAGGTATCAGCAGATGTGTTGGAAACAGTGACTGAGGCTAATCTTTATTAGGATTTATCCATAAATGTAACATGTTAATAGATTAGTAGAATAAAATGGAAACTGATAGCATACACTGATCAGAACGGCTGTATAAACCCTTAATCTTAACAGCAATATGTCCCCCATATCAACACATTTCCTGATGTGAAGGAATATACTCCTTCAGAGAAGACCGGTGTAAAGTACACGCTCCAGCCATAGAATTAAGGACTTAGAGAATGACTGCTAACCGTGAGATGAGATATCTAGTTCAATGAGACGAATAAATTATGTCTATAAAAACAAGAAATTGTAATTTACTAAAAGGTGGTGGGGGTGTTTGATGAACTTCCAGCACTGTGTTACTATGTTGTGCAAATGGTTGGAGTAATTACGTATGCCACAAAATTGATACTATGCATGGAACTGGTTTAAACTGGTTGGCTAAGGTATCTAAGACACACACACACACACACACTGTCTCACACACACAAGGCACTGAGACAAGGGACATTTAAATAACTGGAAATTACTAGAGGAAATCTAGAACAACCAAAGCTAATTAGAGCTGCTAACTGTAAATTAACAATGGTGAGACCAGACAATTACTTAAAATGCAAAAGGGATTTTAATGATGTTTTAGGTGACAAAGATTTTTTTTCTATTTAAAAAATGGCATATGTGTGTGTGTGGTTCAGTTGTACTGTCATGGTGGTTGATCTGTGGGTCGGGGAGGCAGAGTGTGTTCTCTCTCTCTCTCTCTCTCTCTCTCAAAGAAAATAAAATAAAAATAAACTCTGGTCAAAATTGACCCTCATCACAAGCCACATTTATTGAAATAGATATCAGCAGAAAGTCATACTTTAAATATATTACTCTACCGCGCAAAGTTATTCCAAAAGGTTAGAGTTATTATACATGAAAGACTGTTAAGATCCCTGATAAACTCCCTGATAAACTCCCTGATAAACTCCCTGATAAACTCCCTGATAAACTCCCTGATAAACTCCCTGATAAACTCCCTGATAAACTCCCTGATAAACTCCCTGATAAACTCCCTGATAAACTCCCTGATAAACTCCCTGATAAACTCCCTGATAAACTCCCTGATAAACTTCACCCAGATGCTGCTGGTGACTACAAAGTCTGATTGATTGTACTCAACATGTACGCCCAGTATTTCTATATAAATCCTAAGTCACACAATCAATCACTGTTTTTTATGAAATGGAGAGTGAGGTATTCAGATTCATGGTTAAATTATCGCTACATATAAAGCACACGCACTGTTCCATTGTAGTCATTTTTAAAAGTAAAATCTCAAGGACAGACTACGTAAACAGCATCTGACCAAATTACGTGAGATTTGTTGATTCTTACAGTAAATACAGTCAAAAGCTATTAGCCAGGCAGCTTGGGTAATCCAGGGATCAAATGATTGGGACCACGCTGGATCAGATCCTCAGTTGGAATATGTTGATTCAAGTAGTCTCACTGTGGAGATGAGTAGGCTACAGTATCATTCACATTGTCCTTGTGGGAGCAGTCTGAGTGATCGGTCTATACGATCCGCAGCTCGTGGCTCTCCGAGAGTCCACAGCTGGCCTTGTGTTCGTTGAAGAGCTTGGCCAGGGCCTCCATGTAGAGGCCGTGAAAGTGGTCCACCTCCTCCTGGGTGGGAGAAGGCCTCTTTGGCACTGGGATAGGACTACCCACCACAGTGGTGACCGGGCAGTGGTAAGGCATCCAGAACCAGCGTTCACCCACAAACAGACAGGGGGAAAAACTCATAATCTTCTTAAAGAGTTGCTGTAATCTCCAGCCCACACTCCCCTCTGAGAAGATTACCTGGCGGAACATGTCGTTCTCCCCGTACGAGTAGACGGGCACCAGGTCAGCCCCAAACTCCAGGGCCACCCGGACGAAGCCTTTCCTCTGTTTCATGACCACAGTGTTGACCCCAGGCAGGCTCAGCAGGGACTCAGCAGCGCCCCCTATCACAATCACCACCGCATTGCCTTTCCCACTTTTAGACAGAAGGTGCTCGAGACTGGGCTTGCTGACTGGACAACAACCTGTGGCCATGAGATATTCCCTGAAGAGGGGGATCTTGAAGAGGCCACCCAGGGTGCAGAGGCAGGAGCACAGCCCAGGAAAGAGGTCCATAAAGCCACAGGCCTCAGTGCTGAAAGAGGCAAAGGCTCCGATACTGAACACCCCGTGAGGATGACACCCTAAGATGTAGTTCTTGTTTGGGTTCAACTCCGCTGTCTTCACTAACTTCATCGGGAAGTAGTCCCTAACGTGCTTCCACACTTTCCAGTTTCTCACAAAGGCACTTCTCCTGCCCCCTCTTTCAGGTGTGTGCCAGTCCTTCAACTGCCATATGAAGTAGAGAGCAGGCAGCGGCCACAGAGAGGTCAACAGAAGGTACACCATCAATCCAATACAAGCCGGACCTAACAGGAGGAAGCTCCATAACCATTTCAGAACACTGATATTCTCCAGGAACTCCTTGCATTGACTCTTTTCCTGCTTCATCCCTGCAACCTTTTCTGTCGTTTTCCCAAAAGGCGTTTATAGCGCGACTCCACGAAACAAGCGCAACTGTCTGGAGAGCAGTAGTACCTTGCATGGGACGTACTTTGATCACAGTTCAACTGAGACTGCAGAGATAACGATTTCTTCCACTCCCCCAACACTTTGACACACTGACAAGCTATCACTTTCAAAGATAAACATGACATAGTCCAAATCTAACATGAATGGGTGTGATCCAGATTGAGGCTGTTCTCTCTGATGGCTCCACAGAACCTGGAGAGACAGCCTGGTCTCATAGACCAGACGTAACATATTAAACGTAAATCCGGGAACACTCAAATGAGTACGATATGTTACGTTTGGTATGGTTACATAAGACAGTCAAAAATGAAAGTAGGGTGGTTGGTCGCGTTGGATGGGTATAACGCGTACGTCTACCAACCCAAAGGTTGCGAGTTCGAATCTCATCACGGATAACTCAGCAGTGCTGAGGAGTATTTCTGTCTGTAATAAAGCCCTTTTGTGGGGAAAAACTCATTCTGATTGGCTGAGCCTGGCTCCCCAGTCATGGGAAATCCATAGATTAGGGCCTAATTAATTTAAATTGACTTATTTCCTTATATGAACTGTAACTCAGTAAAAACTTTGAAATTGTTACATGTTGCGTTTATATTTTTGTTCAGTATACTTAATACTTTTGAGCTACTTTGCAACTACTTAGCATGTTAGCCCTAACCTTAACGCTTTTAGCTAATCCTTCCCCTAACCGTAACCCTTTAACCTAACTCCTATTAACCATAACCCTAACCCCTAGCCTAGCTAACGTTAGCCAATTCGTAACATACCATACATTTTTCTAATTCGTAAACATATTGTACAAATTCAAATTCATATAATTTAATACCAATTGTAATTCGTAACATATCATACGAAATGGGTGATGGACATCCACAAATTAGGGGATACGGGGTTAAGGTCTGTTACTGGGCAGGGAGTCAGGGGACAGGATCATGTTTTTTTACATTCAGGGTAACCATATCAACCTATGTTTAACTTCCTGGGCTGTGAGGTCAATGCCACCAGGCACATGGAGCTGGCTGCTTAAAATAGAGCAAATAACAGACCACGGCTGGTGTGTGTGTGTGTGTGTGTGTGTGTGTGTGTAAACAGATCAATCAAGTGCATATCACCCTCCTTTCTACTGTCTGACTCTAGAGAGAGAAGGCAAGAGAGTCAATAGAATTCTGACTTCACTGAAGAGTCACACTCCATTCTGTTCTCCTTGATTCAGACACTTGTTTCCTTCATTAAGACACCATTAGCATGGAGATGCATGCTGCCTATCCCCCATCTAGCTCTGGTGTTTCAGAAGGAGCGAGCAAGACAGGGAAAGAGGAGAGAGAGGGAAAGAGGAGAGAGAGGGAAAGAGGAGAGAGAGGGAAAGAGGAGAGAGAGGGAAAGAGAAGAGAGAGGGAAAGAGGAGAGAGAGGGAAAGAGGAGAGAGAGGGAAAGAGAAGAGAGAGAAAAAGAGGAGAGAGAGGGGAAGAGTAGAGAGAGGGAAAGAGAAGAGAGAGAAAAAGAGGAGAGAGAGGGAAAGAGGAGAGAGAGGGAAAGAGGAGAGAGAGGGAAAGAGGAGAGAGAGGGAAAGAGAAGAGAGAGAAAAAGAGGAGAGAGAGGGGAAGAGGAGAGAGAGGGAAAGAGGAGAGAGAGGGAAAGAGAAGAGAGAGAAAAAGAGGAGAGAGAGGGAAAGAGAAGAGAGAGAAAAAGAGGAGAGAGAGGGAAAGAGGAGAGAGAGTCTAACAACCTGTTTCATCATGCCAGGAGGGAAAGATCTGGTTATTTGCAATTCTGCTAAAATTTCAGCATGATGAATGGCTTGTAATAGTTTAAAATACTGCTTAGTCAATTTAGGGTCGAAAGAGGTTTTAAGAGTGTCTGAACTTAAGGTGGGTGTATTCTCCCCCAGAGCTATAGATTGGGCCAAAGGCCCAAACCGATTTCTTATAGGAAGCGTCATTTCCCATCACCATAAGAAAGAACAGCAATCAACAATGTTGTCCCAACTGAGTCTCCACTACACCACGGACCGTATTAAAATCAAAAACAAAAGGGGAAGAAAAAATAAAATAAATAATAAAATGTTCATAAAAAACAAGACATAAAAACAATTCAAATTCCCTTGGTGTTATCCTACCAAAACATTATTTGGTAATGGTTCACTAACCAAAGGAAATTGTCCATGAAATCAACAATGTTCAAAGGTAAAAAATCCTTCACCTTAATCCTTTTCCAGGTTTTTGTTGTCACTGGAGCTTCCTTTCGAGTGAATTTGCAGTCCAAGAAGCCTTCATATGCTAGATTCCATAGCACTATTGTTGCATGGCTTGTTAGAGCCAAACACAGTGCAAAAAAAAAGTTGGTTTCTCAAACCAGTGGGTGAACCATAAAAAGTCTAAGGTAATTTAAAATATCCTAAAATCCAAGATAAAAGGAATTAAAGACTTGTTAAGGGAACTTTCAGGAGTTAAAACAGAAGACAAACAGAGACCTGACGTTTCAGCTGATAGCTTTCTTCAGAGGTAAGAATTGTGGTTAGGGTTAGGGTTGTGGTTGAGGTTAGGGTTGTGGTTGTGGTTGAGGTTAGGGTTGTGGTTGTGGTTGAGGTTAGGGTTGTGGTTGAGGTTAGGGTTGAGGTTAGGGCTGTGGTTAGGGTTGTGGTTAGGGTTGAGGTTAGGGTTGAGGTTAGTGGTTGTGGTTAGGATTGAGGTTAGGGTTGAGGTTAGGTTTGAGGTTGTGGTTGAGGTTAGGGTTGTGGTTGAGGTTAGGGTTGTGGTTATGGCTGTGGTTGAGGTTAGGGTTGTGGTTGAGGTTGAGGTTAGGTTTGAGGTTGTGGTTGAGTTTAGGGTTGAGGTTAGGGTTGTGGTTATGGCTGTGGTTGAGGTTGAGGTTGGGATTGAGGTTAGGATAGTGATTGAGGTTAGGATAGTGATTGAGGTTAGGATAGTGGTTGAGGTTAGGGTTGTGGTTGAGGTTAGGGTTGTGGTTGTGGTTGTGGTTAGGGTTGTGGTTAGGGCTGTGGTTAGGGTTAGGGTTGTGGTTGAGGTTAGGGTTGTGGTTGTGGTTGAGGTTAGGGTTGTGGTTGAGGTTAGGGTTGTGGTTGAGGTTAGGATTGTGGTTGAGGTTAGGGTTGTGGTTGTGGTTGAGGTTAGGATTGTGGTTGAGGTTAGGGTTGTGGTTAGGGTTGTGGTTAGGTTTGAGGTTAGGGTTGTGGTTAGGGTTGTGGTTGAGGTTAGGGTTGAGGTTAGGGTTGAGGTTGAGGTTGTGGTTGAGGTTAGGTTTGAGGTTGTGGTTGAGGTTAGGGTTGAGGTTAGGTTTGAGGTTGTGGTTGAGTTTAGGGTTGAGGTTAGGGTTGTGGTTATGGCTGTGGTTGAGGTTAGGGTTGTGGTTGAGGTTGGGATTGAGGTTAGGATAGTGATTGAGGTTAGGATAGTGGTTGAGGTTAGGGTTGTGGTTAGGGCTGTGGTTGAGGTTAGGGTTGTGGTTGAGGTTAGGGTTGTGGTTGAGGTTAAGGTTGTGGGTAGGGTTGACGTTAGGGTTGTGGTTGAGGTTAGGGTTGTGGTTGAGGTTAGGGGTGTAGTTGAGGTTAGGGTTGTGGTTGAGGTTAGGGTTGTGGTTGAGGTTAGGGTTGTGGTTGTGGTTGAGGTTAGGGTTGTGGTTGAGGTTAGGGTTGAGGTTACGGTTGTGGTTGATGTTGATGTTAGGGTTGTGGTTGGGGTTATGGTTAGGGTTGTGGTTGAGGTTACGGTTGTGGTTGAGGTTAGGTTTGAGGTTAGGGCTGTGGTTGAGGTTAGGGCTGTGGTTGAGGTTAGGGTTGTGGTTGAGGTTGGGATTGAGGTTAGAATAGTGGTTGAGGTTAGGGTTTTTGTTTAAGTTAGGGTTGTGGTTGAGGTTAGGGTTGTGGTTGAAGTTAGGGTTGTGTGGTTGACGTTAGGGTTGTGGTTGACGTTAGGGTTGTGGTTGAGGTTAGGGTTGAGGTTAGGGTTGAGGTTGAGGTTAGGGTTGTGGTTGACGTTAGGGTTGTGGTTGACGTTAGGGTTGTGTGGTTGACGTTAGGGTTGTGGTTGAGGTTAGGTTTGTGGTTGTGGTTAGGGTTGTGGTTGAGGTTAGGTTTGTGGTTGTGGTTAGGTTTGTGGTTGAGGTTAAGGTTGTGGGTAGGGTTGACGTTAGGGTTGTGGTTGAGGTTAGGGTTGTGGTTGAGGTTAGGGTTGTGGTTGAGGTTAGGGTTGTGGTTGAGGTTAGGGTTGTGGTTGAGGTTAGGGTTGTGGTTGTGGTTGAGGTTAGGGTTGTGGTTGAGGTTAGGGTTGAGGTTACGGTTGTGGTTGATGTTGATGTTAGGGTTGTGGTTGGGGTTATGGTTAGGGTTGTGGTTGAGGTTATGGTTGTGGTTGAGGTTAGGTTTGAGGTTAGGTTTGAGGTTAGGGCTGTGGTTGAGGTTAGGGCTGTGGTTGAGGTTAGGGTTGTGGTTGAGGTTGGGATTGAGGTTAGAATAGTGGTTGAGGTTAGGGTTGTGGTTGAAGTTAGGGTTGTGTGGTTGACGTTAGGGTTGTGGTTGACGTTAGGGTTGTGTGGTTGACGTTAGGGTTGTGGTTGACGTTAGGGTTGTGGTTGAGGTTAGGGTTGTGGTTGAGGTTAGGGTTGAGGTTGAGGTTAGGGTTGTGGTTGACGTTAGGGTTGTGGTTGACGTTAGGGTTGTGTGGTTGACGTTAGGGTTGTGGTTGAGGTTAGGTTTGTGGTTGTGGTTAGGGTTGTGGTTGAGGTTAGGTTTGAGGTTAGGGTTGTGGTTGAGGTTGTGGTTGAGGTTAGGGTTGAGGTTAGGGTTGTGGTTGAGGTTAGGGTTGTGGTTGAGGTTAGGTAAGGGGACAAAAGCTGTTACCCACAAGGAGTACAGGGTGCACGGGCACATAGACAATTACCCCACTCATTTTATGAACCTCCACATAAAACCAAGGTACCATTTCAATACATTATAACAAGATGAAGTGGTCCCAAAAAGCTCAAAACTTCCAACCAGAATAAAGGGTAGTTCCCCAAAATGTTTGTTGATGGTCACTAGATGGCCTGAACTCCCATCAACAGCGTACCATAAAACAGTTGGCACCAAGTGCCTTTCTCAATGAAATACCCAAAATATGTGTTTCTCCTTTTTCTCCCCTTGGGGGATTCGAACCAGCAAATTACCGCTAACTTTCCCCATGCTCTAACCCCTTGGCAATCATGGCCAGGTGCACGAAACGTTTGTAAACTAGACAAGATTGTCTTTTAGATGGGAGGAGATGACACCAACAACACCAATCCTCAAAACATTTAGATCCTCAATATCATAACAAAATAGAAATGGATAAATTAATTAATAAATATGTATTTTTTACCTCAAAAAGGTTGCTGATGTTATATAAATATAAATAAGTGCTAATTGTTCAAACAAGTGCATTAAAGAGGAGGGGGTAAGAAATCAAAATAGCCTCCTTTTAAGTTCCAAAAGGAGGAATAACTATATTCCGTTATCCTGCAAAACAAACACACAGAAATCCCATCAAAAATATAAATGAATAATAAATAAATACATAATCAATTAAACAAGAAAATTAAAAATGGTAAGAAATATTTTTAATAGAGGATTTATTAAAATTAGGTAGGAGGTTATTTGGTACAGTCAGTGCCACCTCCCTGACAGTTAGTGAGTGCATACATTTTTCATACTGGCCCCCCGTGCGAAACGAACCCACAACCCTGGCGTTGCAAGCGCCATGCTCTACCAACTGAGCTACAGGAGGGCTGTGGTTGAGGTTAGGGTTGTGGTTGTGGTTGACTGTAGGGTTGTGGTTGAGGTTAGGGTTGTGGTTGAGGTTAGGTTTGTGGTTGTGGTTAGGGTTGTGGTTGAGGTTAGGTTTGTGGTTGAGGTTAGGGTTGTGGTTGAGGTTAGGTTTGTGGTTGAGGTTAGGTTTGTGGTTGAGGTTGTGGTTGGGGTTGAGGTTAGGGTTGTGGTTGAGGTTGTGGTTGAGGTTAGGGTTGAGGTTAGGGTTGTGGTTGAGGTTAGGGTTGTGGTTGAGGTTAGGTAAGGGAACAAAAGCTGTTACCCACAAGGAGTACAGGGTGCACGGGCACATAGACAATTACCCCACTCATTTTATGAACCTCCACATAAAACCAAGGTACCATTTTAATACATTATAACAAGACTTCCTCTTGCAAAAAAATTCCTTTGTTAGGAGGACTGTATTTCCAGAGAGAGGATGATTAAAAAGAAGGATTCTGAGTGAGGTTAAAAACAATGTTCATTTAAAAGTAGCCCAAGAAGGGTAAGGGAGTTCCTGACGTTTCGCCTGGTTTAGTCTTCTTCAGAGGAAGGTTAGGGTTGTGGTTGAGGTTAGGGTTGTGGTTGAGGTTAGGGTTGTGGTTAGGGTTGTGGTTAGGGTTAGGGTTGTGGTTAGGGTTGTGGTTGAGGTTAGGGTTGTGGTTAGGGTTGTGGTTGAGGTTAGGGTTGTGGTTAGGGTTGTGGTTGAGGTTAGGGTTGTGGTTGAGGTTAGGGTTGTGGTTGAGGTTAGGGTTGTGGTTGAGGTTAGGGTTGTGGTTGAGGTTAGGGTTGTGGTTGAGGTTAGGGTTGTGGTTGAGGTTAGGGTTGTGGTTAGGGTTAGGGTTGAGGTTAGGGTTGTGGTTAGGGTTGTGGTTGAGGTTAGGGTTGTGGTTAGGGTTGTGGTTGAGGTTAGGGTTGTGGTTGAGGTTAGGGTTGTGGTTGAGGTTAGGGTTGTGGTTAGGGTTAGGGTTGAAACTCTGATGAAGACAGCTTGCTGTTGAAACATTGGTAAATTTTATAATCTGAACTACTAGAGTGAGGGTATTTTACTTTTCTTTTCTAGGGGTAGGGTTGAACCAGTAAGTGGACAGGAAGCTAGGGGTAGGGTTGAACCAGGATGTAAACATGAAGCTAGGGGTAGGGTTGAACCAGGATGTGGACATGAAGCTAGGGGTAGGGTTGAACCAGGAAGTGGACAGGAAGCTAGGTGTAGAGTTTAACCAGGAAGTGGACAGGAAGCTAGGGGTAGAGTTTAACCAGGAAGTGGACAGGAAGCTAGGTGTAGAGTTTAACCAGGAAGTGGACAGGAAGCTAGGGGTAGAGTTTAACCAGGAAGTGGACAGGAAGCTAGGGGTAGGGTTGAACCAGGAAGTGGACAGGAAGCTAGGGGTAGGGTTGAACCAGGATGTGGACATGAAGCTAGGGGTAGGGTTGAACCAGGAAGTGGAAAGGAAGCTAAGGGTAGGGTTGAACCAGGATGTGGACATGAAGCTAGGGGTAGGGTTGAACCAGGATGTGGACATGGAGCTAGGGGTAGGGTTGAACCAGGAAGTGGACAGGAAGCTAGGGGTAGGGTTGAACCAGGATGTGGACAGGAAGCTAAGGGTAGAGTTGAACCAGGATGTGGACATGAAGATAGGGGTAGGCTTGAACCAGGATATGGACAGGAAGCTAGGGGTAGGGTTGAACCAGGATGTGGACAGGAAGCTAAGGGTAGGTTTGAACCAGGATGTGGACATGAAGCTAGGGGTAGGGTTGAACCAGGAAATGGACAGGAAGCTAAGGGTAGGGTTGAACCAGGATGTGGACATGAAGCTAGGGGTAGAGTTGAACCAGGAAGTGGACAGGAAGCTAGGGGTAGGGTTGAACCAGGATGTGGACAGGAAGCTAAGGGTAGGGTTGAACCAGGAAGTGGACATGAAGCTAGGGGTAGGGTTGAACCAGGAAGTGGACAGGAAGCTAGGTGTAGGGTTGAACCAGGATGTGGACAGGAAGCTAAGGGTAGGGTTGAACCAGGATGTGGACATGAAGCTAGGGGTAGGGTTGAACCAGGAAGTGGACAGGAAGCTAAGGTTAGGGTTGAACCAGGAAGTGGACAGGAAGCTAGGGGTAGGGTTTACCATGTGAACCTACTGAAGAGATGGCACGCACGAGAACCCGCCCTCTATCTAAGTTTCCATTGGGGAAGACCTCAGCTAGACCCAACGACACGCGTTCAGAGAGTTGGTCCAGCAGGAATACGGTCATGTTCTCCTAGGTGCCGGGGCGCACGGATCTCGTAGAACATCATATCCACACATGTCCGGGAGAAAAAGTGCGTAAACGGCCATACCGTATACCATAAGCCCGAAGGGCGGCGGTCCAGCGGGAAGTGACGGCAATCAGTAGATTCGATACCTACCCCATGCCCTGGGTGGACGAACTGATCGACCGCTTGGGGAAGGCGAGATACGTCAGCACCCTGGACATGACAAAGGGGTACTGGCAGGTGGCGCTGGAAGCGGCCTCCCGGGAGGAGACGGCCTTCTCCACCCCGGTGGGGCTATACCACTACCGGGTTCTTCCTTTCGGGCTCCACGGGGCCCCAGCGACCATCCTGTGACTTATGGGCCGCGTCCTGCGCCCGCACCGTGAGTACGCTGCTGCTTATTTGGATGATATAAATCGTGCACATTGACAGTTGGGAGCCCCATCTCTGTAGGCTACTGGCGGTGGTGGATGTGCTAAGGGATGCGGGACTGACTGCAAACCCCCACAAGTGCAAGTTGGGCTACACTGAGATGGAGTAGCTGGGCTATCGAATCGGGCAGGGAAACTTGAAGCCCCAAGAAAAAAAATGTCCTGCCATTAAGGAATGGCCGGTCCCCCGAACCAAGAGGCATGTGAAGTTGTTCCTGGGATTAGCAGGCTACTACAGTCGATTTGTACCCCACACAGACCTAGCGAAGGCACACCTAGTAAAGTTGTGTTTTCTGACTAGAACCTCCCTGTCTCTGTGTCCATCTCTGTGCGCTCAACCCAACACCCCACGGTTTACAACACACTGACACGTTCATCATTTGAATACTATATTCCTATACATCTACACCAATGGTCACCAACCTTTTCTGAGTCAAGATCACTTTCTGAGTCAAAATACAAGGCGAGATCTACCGGCCTGAAATCAGATTTTTAAACAGGACTTAAAAAACGTAAGCCTATGCAACATTAACCTAAAATTAATTAATTAACCTTAAAAACAGTTCTGTAGCAATGAGGTTTGTATAGTAGGCTATAGGTCCAATTCGTTATCACTGCATATTGGCTATGCTTGAATTGCCCTGCCAATGTTGCTCTTCTCAGACCATTTTTTAAATTATATACCAAAGCAAATTGGGTATATGACCACAATGGTAATAGATCATGTGTTCCTGTGAGGCACAGCTGTGTGAGCATAATAATTAACTTTTATTTTACTGGACCGATGGCCTGCATCTGATTGGTGAGTCTGAGGGGAGGGAGGGAGAATCGGTGAGGCTGCCATCCATCCCTCTGCTCTCCCTCCCTCCGCTGAGAAAGGGGAAAACAGTATGGTGTCAATTCCAATTCAAAAGGTTGAACGTGCGCGAGATGGAGCGTGCCAGCAAGATCAAACATCACCTGAGCAAACAAACACTTGAGTTGAGAGAGAAGAACGGGTGGTAGCAGAGGACGGGTTCGGGTACCACGAGGGCAGGCCAGCGTGGTGTGTGTAAATTAAACCTGCGAGGTGTGACTTTGAGCGAGCAGAACTGCATTTCTGCACGCAGTAAATTAATTTGAGAGCGGAGATTTTTTTTTTATAACAGGGGAAATTCTAGCCAAGGACCTGCTGCAATGCAATTAGTTAATTGGTTTTTGGACCAATCACAGCTTGACTGTTATCTAACTGGATTTTTTTGACCATAGAGATGATAGTGAAAAGTGAACGATGGCAGACAAAAAAAAAAAAAAGAGGTACGTCCGATAGTTTTTTAGTAGAGAAACAAGCTAACCAACTAGCTAGCTTATCTACTATGAATTCAATATTGAAATTGAAGTACGTACAGTAGTTATTTGGTCTTTTGTTATTAAAGAAGGTTATTGATGAGGCAAGCTAGTTGAACGTTATTGTTAGAAATTGCGTAATTCAAATCTGGTATTGGAATAAGAGAAAACATAATCAAGAGATATTCAATCCAAGCTAAATTTATTATATGCAAAATGTATGTATGATAAGTATGATGGTTCGTATACGGGCTCACTGAAATACCATGCAGGGCAGACAGAGAACTAATCCATTGTTACAGGTTCTTCTTCAAATACTCTGACAGAGATAGTTCCCACTCTCTGCTGGCCAATCAGAGTAGAGACTGAGCGTGGTTTAGACTTACTCAGCCAATCCATTGGCGCACAGGCTGGTCCCAGCCTCTTGGCGCTCCACCTGTTGCACACTGTTGCCAGGCATACGTTTTTATCATAACAACCTGTGGAGTCAGCACTCAAAAGACTGTACGTTCCTACGTCCAAGGACAGTTCACAGACAACGGTTCACAGACAACAAAGAGGCAGTGTTCGTATCTGTAAGAAATACAAGTCTTATCTGTCCTTCCCCCTAACGTTCCTTACATGAATCACAGCCTGTTATGTGAAACAATTTATATCAGTATAGTACAAACCTATGCTTATCATTAATGCATTCCTTCTAAGCTATTCATCACATACAGATCAAATTATTAGAAAATAGAACCCCACATTATCTAGCTAGGAAGCTAACTAGCTTAAAGTTAGCTAGCTAGCTAACTAATGTCTAGCCACGTGGTTTAACCAAAGCCAAAGCTGCTGGTCTATTGGTCAGAAAGATAGTTCTATACTGAATGTATGTGATAGTCATTGCTAGACAATATGAGTAGTGTAGATAAGGGATGAAAACCTAGAGGAGGGTAGCTCTCCGTGAGGTGGGTTGGGCTGAAACATGCTGTTCAACACTGAGCCATGCTGACTGACAGTGAGGTGGGTTGGGCTGAAACATGCTGTTCAACACTGAGCCATGCTGACTGACAGTGAGGTGGGTTGGGCTGAAACATGCTGTTCAACACTGAGCCATGCTGACTGACGAGTAGCGTGGTATTGGTACAGGGCAATTTCACGGTAACGGGAGTGATGCTGACACTCAGGATTTTTCACTTTTTAAAATGTATGTCAAACAAACCCAATGATTGCAAATTATTAAAAAGTAGTCCTTGTGCATTGAGTTGTATGGTTTGTTTCACTTTGAAATGATTGATTTGAGTTTGACACACATTTAAAAGTGAAAAATCAAGAGTGTCAGCATCACTTTGTTAACGTGGTTCGCCCCACATCTTGTTATCACTTACTTGGCTAAATTATTAACCATAGTTTCCCCTTTTGATACAGCCGCAGCAGTCTTAAAATGGACTGTTACCTTGAGTTTGGACCAGTGAGTCACCAACTTATCTTATGCCTTACACAACTCAGCACATATTTATCGCTCCACCATCCTCAAACTCCAGCGCCCTATTACCAATGTCTATGGATTGTACAAGGATCTTAAATTGGGACTTCGACTCCATACTAAATCTAATTCCCTCTCCTGTATTGTTCTGCGCTCTCTATAGATTATGCTGATGCCCCACTGTAAGAACCTGCAGATCTTCACAGTTTCTGAGGGAGGTGACGTGGTCACAAAGTGCCCGGGACACCTTCCAGCGCTACCCAGAGGGTGGTCAAGACGTCTGTCTAGAGAACAGCCAGAGGGTGGTCAAGACATCTGTCTAGAGAACAGCCAGAGGGTGGTCAAGACATCTGTCTAGAGAACAGCCAGAGGGTGGTCAAGACATCTGTCTAGAGAACAGCCAGAGGGTGGTCAAGACATCTGTCTAGAGAACAGCCAGAGGGTGGTCAAGACATCTGTCTAGAGAACAGTCAGAGGGTGGTCAAGACATCTGTCTAGAGAACAGCCAGAGGGTGGTCAAGACATCTGTCTAGAGAACAGTCAGAGGGTGGTCAAGACATCTGTCTAGAGAACAGCCAGAGGGTGGTCAAGACATATGTCTAGAGAACAGCCAGAGCTGCAACTTCATCTTTAGTGTGTCAGCTCTGCTGCACCTGGGAGCTAAAGGTATGGCACCACACTCCCAACAGTTACGTATGCTTAAACATACTTGTATGCTCATTTATGTGTTTCTTAAAGAGACAATCAGCAGTTTAAACAATAACAAAGAGTTCCCTTCACCCTTGTTTGGTAAAAAGCTGAGGGATGAGGCTGGATAAATGTTTCCAATCTCAAATTCATAGACAGAGCCTCGCGCTTCCTTCTAAAACCCCATTGGAGGAGACGACCCAAGGTTCCTTGCATCGGACCTCCTCCAATGGGTTTGGAGAAGGATGTGAGTAGTGAGGAAGTGAGGAGTTGCGCAGAGATGAATTGGGACAGAGTTCATGTCATTGTTTTAGGTGGAATCTGATGTTGAATGATTCATTTATTCTGTTTGCACTTATCTTTGTTCTACTAGTCTTCTTTCCACAGATGGCTCTGGCTTGATGATAACATCTGATCTGATGAGACTCCTCTTTACACAGATGGCTCCGGCTTGATGATAACATCTGATCTGATGAGACTCCTCTTTACACAGATGCTCTGGCTTTCTGATAACATCTGATCTGATGAGACTCCTTATGCGATTTGACTCCTATATTACTGACTCTATTCAATAAAACTTCCAAAGCCAAATATTAACAACTTTGCATTCAGTAATTGATAGACGATGGTAGTTCCCAATCAGACAATTACAACAACAAAAAATCTGTTTAGTGTTGTGTTGTCCTCAGTCCTCCTTTGAATGCTGTGTGTGCTGATTCAGTTCTAAATGACCATCATCGAGTCCATCCTCACCTCCTCCATCACTGCAACAGACTGTCCGGTCTTCTGAGAGGATGCCACCCGATGATATCCATCGAGGTTCTGCAAGGCGAGGCAGCGTGCAGGAAAGATCGTCCCCTTCCATCCCCTCTTCCAAAGACTCCCCTCTGGCCAATCATTACCAAACACCTCCTGCCACCTGAATAGTTTCTACCCCCCCCGTGCCATGACCCTCACCAACGGTGATCCTCTCATCCATGGACTTTGAACTATTCGTCCACAGACTTTGCACCCTGCACTGTCATCGCAGAACTGCACATTGCACGTCTATATGCAGCTTATTTGTTTTCATTTTAGTCATTTAGCAGACGCTCTTATCCAGAGCGACTTACAGTAGCAATTAGGGTAAAGTGCCTCGCTCAAGGGCACAGAGAGATTTTTCACAGTGGGCTCGGGGATTCGAACCAGCGACCTTTCGGTTACTGGCCCAAAGCTCTTAACCACTAGGCTACCTGCCGCTTACAGTGTTCATACTGTACGGGGATCTGTGGAAATTCTGGATCCATATATTTCGTGTCTGTATATTCTGCTTATCATCTGTATATTCTGTTTATTGTGGCGGCACCATTTCACAGTCAAATTCATGTACATACAAATTTATTTTTGGCTCTGGCTTGGGAGTGCTCCTAATCTCATCTTGTTACCTGTATAAACTAAGGAATAAATTAAGGCCAAGACCAAAGAGCTTCAGGAGTCAGGGACAAGATTAGACCTACACAACTGGAACACATCAGGGTAAAGGAAATGGAAGAAACACAAAATAACTGTCAATCTCCCTCGGCCTGGGGCTCCCTGCAAGATCTCACCTCGTGGAGTTGCAATGATCATGAGAACGGTGAGGAATCAGCCCAGAACTACACGGGAGGATCTTGTCAATGATCTCAAGGCAGCTGGTACCTTAATTACCAAGAAAACAATTGGTAACACACTACGCCGTGAAGGACTGAAATCCTGCAGAGCCCGCAAAGTCGCTGTTGAAGAGATGAAACATATTCCTGGAGTGATTGATGCACTTCGGATGAATCGTGTGCTGAATTATGAAAAAGTGAGGACTATCTGTTCTTTAGTTCTTGAGTCTCTTCCTACTCAAGTGCAGTTGGGGTATATTAACTACAGAGTCAGAGTATTTATCCCAAGACCAATGCAGTGTGATCACTTTTTTTAAATATTTTGGACATGTTTCAAGTGTTTGCAGAAGGGAGAAGGCAAAATGTCCAAGTTGTGGAAAATATCACATCATGTGTTATAAAAGTGACTAAAATGTGACATGTTGCAATTGTGGTGGGAACCATGAAGCCACGTCTGTTGAATGCCCCCACCAGGGTGAAAGAGAACGAGGTGGCCAAAGTCAGGCCTGTCCTGAGCATTTCATATGCAGCAGCTGTTTAAAAAGGGTTGAGGGTTCGAATGGAGCTCCTGAAGAGTCCATGGTGGTGGATAGGCCTTTCACCAGCACAACCGTGATATTTTAAAGGTTAAGAAGGTGGACTTTGTGGCCTTTATAGCTATGGTGATTAATGGCACTGCCAAGGTGGAGAGAAGGTCCAGGAAAATAAATATCATTGTGGATGTGTCGAAGCGGTTCCTGGGACTGAAAGATTTATTGGCAGAGGAGTTGCATGGAATATTGTCACAAGCCTTACCACCCTCTCAGGCCCTAGAGATATGGAAATAGGAAGGAAGGAAGAAGTGGGAGTTTTGGTTTTGTCAATGTACTATTTTTATTTGGGCGGATTAAGTTAGTTTTCCCCTATCAAGTATGGATTTTCTTTTTACCTTGTTTTTTCAATCTTGCACAGTTGGTGGCGGCAATACACCTTTTTGGGTTGTAGTCCGCCATGACACCCACAGAAGAAAGGCAAGGCCACCTGTTTTTAACCCATGAACCCCAGTGTTTATTGCATCAGATTATATCACCATATCAAAATGCATTCTGATGCAACATCTTATTCGAATCAAGTAGGCCTAAACGACCAAAGGCGAGACCAAGGAATGGGCAATATTCAATTAGAACTATGGGATCGGTTAGGTAGCCTGGAGCAGGGTTTCCCAAACTCGGTCCACTGGGAGGACTATTGGCCTCTAAACATCATGAATATTCACTGGGATGAATGAGAAAGAAAATTAAGTAATGTCAGAGATAACATTTTTAATTCACGCTTTGTCTACATCAAACATTTAAAAAGGTGCACTATGCAGAAATCGCTCCGCCATTTCCTGGTTGCTAAAATTCTAATAGTTTGCCTAATTTCAGTTTATGTGACAAAACAAGCAAGTATAGTGTAGAGAATCATTGTACCATCTAAACCGCTGTGAAATATATTTTCCATAACCAAAAATATTGTATTTTCAGCTGTTTGAAGCTGGTTTACAAAACCAAAAGTAAAAGACGGAAAAATAAAACTTAAGAACGGGAAGTATAGAAATAACGCACAGAACAGATCTGCTTCTTAGACTTGCTTTCAATGAGAATGACAGATCTATAACTCACATTTCTATGTGAATTTGGTTAGTTGCCCAAAAAGTTACATATTACAGCTTTAAAAAATAATATGCTGCTTGAGGGGGAATTATATAGTCCAGAAGAAATGGATCCAAGATCAGAGAGGGCCATTTATTTTATTTGCTGTCCATTTGTTGTTGTCTATCAGACCATGTCCTAGAGAGGGGCCAGTTTCTGTCCAGAGGATTGGGACCATGTCCTAGAGAGGGGCCAAATTCTGTCCAGAGGATTGGGACCATGTCCTAGAGAGGGGCCAGTTTCTGTCCAGAGGATTGGGACCATGTCCTAGAGAGGGGCCAGTTTCTGTCCAGAGGATTGGGACCATGTCCTAGAGAGGGGCCAGTTTCTGTCCAGAGGATTGGGACCACAACCAGATAAGCGCTAGACTGGTGTCCATTCTGTTTAGCTATAACTTTCCACTCCTTGTGCTCCTGTGGCACATGACACCACAAGGAGTGGAAAGTCGCTCTGGATAAGAGCGTCTGCTAAATGACGTAAATGTAATGTAAATGAAAGTACAGAAACTGGCCCCTCTCTAGGAATGTTATAGCTAAACAAAGACTAGCAACCAGTCTTGGTAACCACTGTATGAACATAACTTCAAGTGGCAGTCACCAACGGGTGGGAATCGCATAAATAAATGTATATGAATTAATTTCCATTCCATTGATCGACAACTCCTGGAAGAAAACAACAGTCCATTTCTAAATGGATTTTATTTTATTTTTAATCCGCCCGTTTCTAAGCGAGTAGGACTGATTTGAGTCCATTGAGGTGTGAGTCTAAATCTTGCCCGTCATAGCTCCTCTGGTCACACAGGACAGCATACTCCACGAGGGTGAATCTCCAGGCCGGAACACACAGGACTGACTGGGGTTTAGAAGTGAGGCCTTCTCTGCCGGGCAGTGTACTTTGTGTCAGCTCGGACCTCCCTGAGAGACAAACCACACCACAGAGGGAAGACGGTAAGAGACAAGCCTTTCTGTTACAGAGCCTAATGGCTTCATCCAAATGGGGTTGGAAGCTATATGCATGGTACAAATGGTTGACCTGTACAGGATCAAGATCACTGCCCAATGAGACAGTAGACTGGATCAGGATCACTGCCCAATGAGACCGTAGACTGGATCAGGATCACTGCCCAATGAGACCGTAGACTGGATCAGGATCACTGCCCAATGAGACAGTGTAGTCAGAGGGGTACATACCTGCCCTGTCTTCTCCTCCTCTCCTTCTTCTCCAGGATCCAGTCTTTTCCCTTCTTTGCAGACTTGCCCTTCATGTTCTTAAAGCGAGATCTTCACCAAGACAAACAGGAAATCATCACCAGCAGACACAGGATGGGATTGAGACACTCAGCTCTAATCAATCTGTAGTTATTTTTACCAAATACATATTTCATCTTTGATCTGCTCTATGTCCTGTGACAGTAGATGTGATCAGTGTCATTGTAAAGGACGTCACGCTGCTTGCTAAGCCAGTACCACTTCCTCCTGATTTGGCTCATACCAAGGCGCCAACCCAGGACCTCTGTCTCGCAAACACACAAGGACCACCCCCGCTTAAGTGTCTTACCCAGTCGAGCCACCGAAAATATGAGCCTGCACTGACCTGATGAGAAGATCTACCCAACTATGCTAATACTTTGATTAAGTCTTACCATTAACATAATGGTGGTAATTAATAATTAGAACATTTCTAAAGTTGAGGATGTTATTTCTTTACCTCTGTCCTGTGAACTGGACTTGATTTGGGACACCCCTGTCCACTGTCTCTGACCCCAGCCCCTGAAATACAGGGACCACAAACCATCAGCATTCAAGACAAGTCTCCAAATGAACTCCTACTCTCTTCCTCACCTTGGGTAGGGTTCCTGAAAACCCAGCGAACAGACACAGGAAGAACCTGATGGGGAAATCAGAGAAGGATGTCAGTTTTGGTCATTTAGCAGACACTCTTTTCCAGAGCGACTTACAGTTAGTGCATTCATCTTAAGGTAGCTAGGTGGGACAACCACATATCATAGTAAGTAAAACCGTTCCTCAATAAAGTAGTTCCCAGCAGTCGGTGACGGTAGGAAGACAATTGTGAGAGTTCGTGCCAGAAATACATGTTTTTGTGTGTGTGTTTTTCTAGTATGACCTCCAAGTGATTACCATAGAAATATAATCTATCATTATGCCATCATTGACTTAAAATGGAGAGGCCCGTTCTATAGGTTATATTTCTATGGTGGCTACAAATCCAGGTTGGGCCGCTTGGGGGCGGGGGGACGGACGACGACTCACTTTTTGGCCTTGGTGCTGTTGGGATAGTCCACTACCATGCCTCCACTGAAGCCTGCCTTCATGGCCTGGGACGTAATCAGCTCCAGCTACACACAGTCAAGTCTATTATTCATTTACACAGGATACACAGTACACTGAAACGCTGACTGGCAGGTTCACCTCGCAATAATAACTACAGTAAACAGAAGTAGTAAAGGTGTAATAAAATAGAATAACATTATGCATAAATATAAATAAATAGAAGGAAGGCGGAGCAACTACTTGGTCAGATCAGGAGTGGCAATCAGGTGTCACCGAGTGTGTCGGCATGTTTCTGTGCAGACAAACTTTAATAAACAATTTGTAATATCACTGTACCTGCTCAGAGTTCTCTGGGTAAAGCTGAAACACTGCACGGGCTCCTCTTGACTAAAAAAGATATGGGACAATAACATAGTAGGGGTTAGATTGGACTGAGGTCCCTAGGGATCTCACCAGGGAGGAGTAGTGGTTAGATTGGATTGAGGTCCCTAGGGATCTCACCATTTTTACATTTTAGTCATTTAGCAGACGCTCTTATCCAGAGCGACTTACAGTTAGTGAGTGCATAGTTATTTAATTTTTTTCCATACTGGAATAGAACCCACAACCCTGGCGTTGCAAATGCCATGCTCTACCAACTGAGCTACATCACCAGGGAGGAGTAGTGGTTAGATTGGACTGAGGTCCCTAGGGATCTCACCAGGGAGGAGTAGTGGTTAGATTGGACCGAGGTCCCCAGGGATCTCACCAGGGAGGAGTAGAGCGTACTGAAGAAGGTGTAGAGCCTCTTGGGGGGGCTGTGGGTCTTTTTGTCAGCATTGCAGAGCCATTGGAGAGCAGAAATACTGAGGGATGAGACAAAGAGAGGTAGGGGAGGACACAGACAGGTGATAGGTTGAAAGAGAAGGATGGAGACAGACAGAAGGAGAGATACATTACTAACTCAGTCTTGACAAGTCCATCAATACTAATTTGTCAGTAGAGAACTCAGGTATCTCTTACAGGACAGGGAGGACAAGCTCTTTACCTGATGCAGCCATCAAAGGTCCCAGGCCTGAAGGGCATCCCCTCACCCATATCCCCCAACACAACGTCTCCCTCGACCTCCCGATCCAGCGCTACATCTAGAGAGGACACAGCACTGGTCAACAGCGGATCACAACAAATAAATATTGACTGGTATTTTTCAGGTTGCTGATCCATGGATTAGGATGGCTGATCCATCTCTAAATATGAATGCAATATTTTTGCATCAGGAATGACACCAACCACACTCACCCAACACGGCTGTGCTGATGTCCACTCAACCACACTCACCCAACATGGCTGTTCTGATGTCCACTCAACCACACTCACCCAACACGGCTGTGCTGATGTCCACTCAACCACACTCACCCAACACGGCTGTGCTGATGTCCACTCAACCAACACGGCTGTGCTGATGTCCACTCAACCAACACGGCTGTGCTGATGTCCACTCAACCACACTCACCCAACACGGCTGTGCTGATGTCCACTCCAACCACACTCACCCAACACGGCTGTGCTGATGTCCACTCCAACCACACTCACCCAACACGGCTGTGCTGATGTCCACTCCAACCACACTCACCCAACACGGCTGTGCTGATGTCCACTCCAACCACACTCACCCAACATGGCTGTGCTGATGTCCACTCCAACCCAGCAATGTCCCTCCTCTGACAGGTAGTCCCCACTTAGCCCCGAGCCACACCTGGATGGGCGAAGTTATATACACACTCAGTCTGAAGTAGCTTTGATGTTGTTTTGTTCTCCTACCCAGACCTATTACATAGATGAGAGCCCTCAGACGTCCCCTGGTACACATACCCCACATCTAGCAGGAAACAGGACTGGTCCTCGGGCAGGTTCAGCAGCTCCACAGCTCTCTCGGACATCTGGCTCTGGATCTCAATCATCCGAGAACTGGAAATCAATTGGTAAATTATTGAACTGTTGATTACTTAGCTACCTTCAATCATATTACTACCTCCTGTAGCTCAGTTGGTAGAACATGGCGCTTGCAACGCCAGGGTTGTGGGTTCGATTCCCACAGGGGGGCCAGTATGAAAAATGTATGCACTCACTAACTGTAAGTCGCTCTGGATAAGAGCGTCTGCTAAATGACTTAAATGTAAATGTAAAATTACATTATACTATGTCTCAAACATATTCCATCAAGGACAGCCTCTTGTCATTATGTAAATGAAACGATTTGTATTCAAACACAGTGATTCATATTGCGCAGCCCATAAGAGGTCATTGTCAAACTCAGGACTCACTTCTGAGAATATTTCTTGGCCTCCTCTTCGTTGTAGAACTGCAGAATGAGTAGAAATCAAAACACAAGAAGTTAAGTGCAGTGTGCAGGTAAAGACAAGATGTGTCGGGGAAATGTAGTTCACATAATGAACTTGACAGATAACCAGTCACTTGGTAGGTATGTATTTGGGAGCAGATCACTAACTAACTTAGCAAACGTTAGTTTTCTTACAGTTAACGGTTAACCAGGCAGCTAGCTAACGTTAGCTAGCGCTCATTGTCTGTCTTTTTTTTTTTAAAGAGGAAAATATCATACTAACCATTTCAGGCGGGGCCATATGCTCGGGTCTTCGACAACTTGAGGACATGTTTAATTTTGTTTGCTACAAAATATCAAAGAATGATCGATTTAAACCAAACAGCTTAAAAGTTGTTATGATGTCTGGCTACAGCTGAGGCTCCACATGTAAGTGTGACGTAGAATTTCTGCGACATGAAAGGCGCACAGTTGAAAATAAAAAATACTATCAGAAATTACTTCAGCAACCAAAACGACCTATTGAATTAAATTCATATCTAAACACAATTTTAAAGCATAGGGAAAATTCAGTTGCACAAGACTATCGCAAATTCTTTACATAACATCAGAGAGGAAGAGGCGATATTTGATAACGTTCAAGCCTCAATTCCTCGTATATGATTGGATGACAGAATACGTTTTTGTGACCACATCCCATTTACATCTTCTCTCATTGGTCTGCTATACATTTAACCGGATCCCACCTCTGTCTTCTTCGCTTCTGTTATTTGTCAATGGCTGCTGTACCTGCTGCTACGGGAGAATGGCGGAGGTCAGTCGGAGGTTGGGGAGCGGAGTGTACAGATTTTCAACTATCAGAAACGCACCGACTCACTCCCTCCCCAGCGCCGAAGGCCAACGACACGGAACGATGTCAGTAGTAGCAGCAACCTCTATACTTGGAGCCAGAACCTGTAAAGCCAAGGTAACCGGCCAAGGGATTTACGAATGTCAGCCGGTGTCAACAAGGGACAGTCAGGCAAGTTCCTGGGAACCTGAAAGTAAAAACCTAAAAGAGAAGGCCCAGGAATGCACGGAGGTAGAGCACATTGATCAAATACTTTCTAGCCTAAAACACGAGAACAGGCTGGGGTATGGGACATTACCTCAAGTTTGGTCAAATTGTGATTTGTTTTTATTAGACATTGAGGCTATACCCGCTATCAAATTAGCAACTGTTCAGGATAGTGAGCTCAGACAGTCACCTTTGTACCTGTGGCCCAGTGTACAGCCTCTGTCCCATGGTAACCTAGTAACAGTGCACAGGATGATGTGTTGGAATAGCAGAGGCGTTGTCATGGCCAGCTTTCACCCTGAAACCTTTGGGTCACCTCAGCAGCTCCGAGCATTCAGCACGGTCATGCTCAACCTGGCAGAGCAGCAGTCAGGCTGGTTTAGACCTCACCCAAATCTCCTGCACTCCACCCGGGCTTACAACAAAAACAACAAGTCAGACATCCCGCCTCTTCACAGGAGCAGAACAGCCTACTATGACATCCTCCAAGTGTCCCCGAGCGCCACCCAATCCCAAATAAAGACAGCCTACTACAAGCAGTCGTTCATCTACCACCCAGACAAGAACCCCGACAACGAGGAGGCCACCCAGCGTTTCTCTGAGATCAGCGAGGCCTATAGCGTGCTGGGGAGCATGGCCCTGAGGAGGAAGTACGACCGCGGCATCCTCAGTGGGTCAGACATCCAGGCGGCCGGGAGACCCTCGGAACGGGAGTCCACCTCCAGCACCAGAGCCTCTGGCCCACAGCAGTATCAACAACAGCAGAGATCCCGGCGGTTCTCCAACGTTGGAGGGAAGGCCATGTTTGACTTTGATGCCTTCTTCCAGGCTCACTATGGAGAGCAGCTGATGAGGGAGAAGGAGCTGAGGGCCAGAAAGGCCCATTACCAGCAGAAACAGCAGCAGGATTATAAGCAGTGGAAGCTGGGGAAGATGTTGGAGATGACTGTAGGGGTGCTGTTGGCCATGGGAGGAGTCATCTTCTTCAGTATCACCAGGTCCTGACTGTAGGGGTGCTGTTGGCCATGGGAGGGGTCATCTTTTTCAGTATCACCAGGTCCTGACTGTAGGGGTGCTGTTAGCCATGGGAGGAGTCATCTTCTTCAGTATCACCAGGTCCTGACTGTAGGGGTGCTGTTGGCCATGGGGAGGAGTCATCTTCTTCAGTATCACCAGGTCCTGACTGTAGGGGTGCTGTTGGCCATGGGAGGAGTCATCTTCTTCACTATCACCAGGTCCTGACTGTAGGGGTGCTGTTGGCCATGGGAGGGGTCATCTTCTTCACTATCACCAGGTCCTGACTGTAGGGGTGCTGTTGGCCATGGGAGGAGTCAGGGGTCATCTTCTTCAGTATCACCAGGTCCTGACTGTAGGGGTGCTGTTGGCCATGGGAGGAGTCAGGGGTCATCTTCTTCAGTATCACCAGGTCCTGACTGTAGGGGTGCTGTTGGCCATGGGAGGAGTCATCTTCTTCAATATCACCAGGTCCTGACTGTAGGGGTGCTGTTGGCCATGGGAGGGGTCATCTTCTTCAGTATCACCAGGTCCTGACTGTAGGGGTGCTGTTGGCCATGGGAGGAGTCAGGGGTCATCTTCTTCAGTTTCACCAGGTCCTGACTGTAGGGGTGCTGTTGGCCATGGGAGGGGTCAGGGGTCATCTTCTTCAGTATCACCAGGTCCTGAAATAGAAATAAACCAACCTGTCCCTGCTGGCCTGTTGAGGTTCTGTTTTTAGACAGGTGGTTGCTTGAAGTGTTTCATAAAATACATGACGGAGTACAGAACAGTTACTTTATATACAAGAACAACAAGATTATAATAATATAGTAAATTATCATGACACAACTGGATTATAATAATATAGTCAATTATCACGACACAACTGGATTATAATAATATAGTCAATTATCATGACACAACTGGATTATAATAATATAGTCCATTATCATGACATAACTGGATTATAATAATATAGTGAATTATCATGACACAACTGGATTATAATAATATAGTCCATTATCATGACACAACTGGATTATAATAATATAGTCCATTATCATGACATAACTGGATTATAATAATATAGTCCATTATCATGACACAACTGGATTATAATAATATAGTCAATTATCATGACAACTGGATTATAATAATATAGTCCATTATCATGACATAACTGGATTATAATAATATAGTCCATTATCATGACACAACTGGATTATAATAATATAGTGAATTATCATGACACAACTGGATTATAATAATATAGTCAATTATCATGACACAACTGGATTATAATAATATAGTCCATTATCATGACACTACTGGATTATAATAATATAGTCCATTATCATGACACAACTGGATTATAATAATATAGTCCATTATCATGACACAACTGGATTATAATAATATAGTCCATTATCATGACACAACTGGATTATAATAATATAGTCCATTATCATGACACAACTGGATTATAATAATATAGTCAATTATCATGACATAACTGGATTATAATAATATAGTCCATTATCATGACACAACTGGATTATAATAATATAGTCAATTATCATGACACAACTGGATTGAATTGTGGTTGCTTTTAGAGGTCTCGGATGATGACTTCATAACTGCTTCTATGGGTTCAGGCAGAGTTTATAATGGGCATGTTCCAGACTGCCTGATCTACAAATCACCGTGCGTCTTAAATAACTACTCAATATTATTTGTAGATCAGTCACAATATACCCATGAAGCATGCGGTTTTGATGTTCTCGAACACGGCCAATGACTGCCATGGTTGCTGTTAAACTGTGGCGGCTGCTGTTTAGTTCCTGTTCAGAGCTGCTGCTAAATTATGCCTCCTTCACACGCATATTAAATGATCAGAGCAGTGTGTTTGATGTATTTGATAGAATTTCACTCATTCCTGCTCCAGCCATTACCACGACCCCGTTCTCCCCAGTTAAGGTGTCACCATTACCACGACCCCGTTCTCCCCAGTTAAGGTGCCACCATTACCACGACCCCGTTCTCCCCAGTTAAGGTGCCACCATTACCACGACCCCGTTCTCCCCAGTTAAGGTGCCATCAACCTCCTGTGCTGAAAGCCCAGACTAGTGTATGCTGGAACATTGTTAATGTGAAGGGGCAACCCGTCTACCTAGGAGACCCGTCAACAAGCACAGCCTTTTGTCCACTAGAGGTCTCTGTTCTCCATCAGTAAAAGCAAATACTTTTCTCATGGACTTATTACTGAGCAGTGTTCAATTCAATATGTTGTGTTGTGATCAGGGTTGGCGCTAGATCAAGTGTCCTGTGGGTTGCTTAGAAACAGAAGACATGACAGGGCCATTGTAACAGTTTGCTCACATGTTTTATTCACAGAAATATAAAGTATTATGTCAAGTACATCACTTTGTACAAAATTTCACAGACTCTTCAAAACTCAGCCAGACAACAGAAATCAGCATTAAATGTTAAGAAATAAAGAGGACACACCACTCTGGCACTAGCCCCTGATATGTGAACAGGTCTGGCGTGAACTGACTGGTTGCACTGAGGGATCTCACTGAGAAGAATGAAGAATGACATCAATAAGACTTGATAGGAAAATGTAATTTACAACGGCTGAGGAACAAATACTCTTGGAAAAATACGATTTTAATTGGCACATGTACCGTCATGAACCGCCCCCTGCATTCCCCCTCCTGTCAGTGTCTGTTAGTCTGCCATAGGGCAACGGTCGCTGTCACCATATGTCCGTGCTGTAGAGGACGGAAGTACAGCATTTTCTAATCAGAAATGCTATTTCAATAATAACCTATTGACCATTCAGCATGGCCATCTGGGGGGCTACCACCAGACCACCTGTACAGCTATAGGTCCCTCCCCCTGGAGTTCACCAGCAGGCCGCACACACAATAATGCAGCGGTGCCATTACGTAGCACTACGTCTCCCAAACTATGGTCATCAAGTCCCCCAAACTATGGTCATCAAGTCCCCGAAACTGGTCATCAAGTCCCCCAAACTATGGTCATCAAGTCCCCCAAACTATGGTCATCAAGTCCCCCAAACTATGGTCATCAAGTCCCCCAAACTGGTCATCAAGTCCCCCAAACTGGTCATCAAGTCCCCCAAACTATGGTCATCAAGTCCCCCAAACTATGGTCATCAAGTCCCCCAAACTATGGTCATCAAGTCCCCCAAACTGGTCATCAAGTCCCCCAAACTGGTCATCAAGTCCCCCAAACTATGGTCATCAAGTCCCCCAAACTATGGTCATCAAGTCCCCCAAACTATGGTCATCAAGTCCCCCAAACTATGGTCATCAAGTCCCCCAAACTATGGTCATCAAGTCCCCCAAACTATGGTCATCAAGTCCCCCAAACTGGTCATCAAGTCCCCCAAACTATGGTCATCAAGTCCCCCAAACTGGTCATCAAGTCCCCCAAACTGGTCATCAAGTCCCCCAAACTATGGTCATCAAGTCCCCCAAACTATGGTCATCAAGTCCCCCAAACTATGGTCATCAAGTCCCCCAAACTATGGTCATCAAGTCCCCCAAACTGGTCATCAAGTCCCCCAAACTATGGTCATCAAGTCCCCCAAACTATGGTCATCAAGTCCCCCAAACTGGTCATCAAGTCCCCCAAACTGGTCATCAAGTCCCCCAAACTATGGTCATCAAGTCCCCCAAACTGGTCATCAAGTCCCCCAAACTATGGTCATCAAGTCCCCCAAACTATGGTCATCAAGTCCCCCAAACTGGTCATCAAGTCCCCCAAACTATGGTCATCAAGTCCCCCAAACTATGGTCATCAAGTCCCCCAAACTGGTCATCAAGTCCCCCAAACTATGGTCATCAAGTCCCCCAAACTATGGTCATCAAGTCCCCCAAACTGGTCATCAAGTCCCCCAAACTGGTCATCAAGTCCCCCCAACTATGGTCATCAAGTCCCCCAAACTATGGTCATCAAGTCCCCCAAACTGGTCACCAAGTCCCCCAAACTGGTCATCAAGTCCCCCAAACTATGGTCATCAAGTCCCCCAAACTATGGTCATCAAGTCCCCCAAACTGGTCATCAAGTCCCCCAAACTGGTCATCAAGTCCCCCAAACTATGGTCATCAAGTCCCCGAAACTGGTCAAGTCCCCCAAACTATGGTCATCAAGTCCCCCAAACTATGGTCATCAAGTCCCCCGAAACTGGTCATCAAGTCCCCCAAACTGGTCATCAAGTCCCCCAAACTGGTCATCAAGTCCCCCAAACTATGGTCATCAAGTCCCCCAAACTGGTCATCAAGTCCCCCAAACTATGGTCATCAAGTCCCCCAAACTGGTCATCAAGTCCCCCAAACTATGGTCATCAAGTCCCCCAAACTATGGTCATCAAGTCCCCCAAACTGGTCATCAAGTCCCCCAAACTATGGTCATCAAGTCCCCCTGTTTCTGCTGGTTTTCCTGAATTCTAATTCCACAATCAACCAGTTCTTTAAAATGAGCCAAGTCTTCAGGTGTCTGTCCTTTGGAAAATGAATGATATGATACCTTGGACAGAAAAACGGGGCGGTCCAGGACCAGGTTTAGGAAACACTACCGCAGCACATCAAACATCACAAACATAGGGCTTCAGGCTGTACATCACACCCGAGGTTAGTCAAACCCAAAGGGGTTAGCCAGGCTGCACCATGTTGATGTGTGAGTGGGAATGTTGAGCAGTCTTCTGGTAGTCGGAGCTGTGGATCATGTTTTCAGGGTTGAGGTCAAATCCATTTAAATTCCAGTCAATTCAGGAAGTACACCGGACTTCTAATTCCAATTCTCTTTAATGCTTTTCAAGTGGACACCTTGGAATTGGAATTTGGTTTACTTTCGGAATTGACTGGAATTTCAATAGAATTGACCCCAACCCTGCGTGTTTTATCACTCTGAACTGAGATCATCACTGCCACTACCAATGAGACGGCCGATCAGTCACATCATATCGTATGGTCAAATTTCCTTTGTAACTGACAGGCACTAGGATCTTTTGGCTGTACACTAAGAAAATATCCATCTCTGAGATAACACTAACACACCCATTACTATACTGATGTTACCATTCATTTTTTGCAAAGCTATAGGAGAGGAAAGTGCGTTGTACTTGTAACTCCCCTTGGGGACAGTAAGGATATCCGGGACAGACTAGAAGCAGCTTCACAAACAGTGCTATGCTCAGGAGGGCCTGGGGAGGAAAACCATTAATTTAGGGTCGCTTCAGCTCTTGATCACTTAGCAGGGCGGTGACAGAGGCTTTGTTACTAGGGAACTGTGGGTTGGGTGGACAGGAAGTGGTCTGGATAAGTGAATCAAAACCTCCACTGGACTACTTCCTTTCTCTCTCCTCCATCCCTCCCTCCCTCTCTCTCATCTCTCTCCTCACACTCAACATTAAATCATCAGTTTTCTTCATATCTTTAATGTCAGCTGATGATGAGGGTGGCCAAAGCGCCAAGGGCTAACTGGACACAGACTGGCATACAGTCTAATATGCTTCCTTGTCACGTTGGAGAAACAGGAAAAATAAACAAGCAAATAAACAAGATAATGAGTGATCCATGTCCATCCACAGCACTCCCCAGCCATCCACGACCTTTCACCTATTGAGTCCAAATCCCTGCACTTCCTGTGTCTCAGCCAATGAGAGCTTCCGGTTTGGTTGGGCCCAGTCTCAGTAGAAGGAGTACTGGTTCTCCACAGCTCTGGCCCTGCGTGTTCCGTCTGTGTCTTGGTAGTCCTCTGAGGCACCACTAGAGGGATCTAACAGACGTTCGGAGCTGTTGCTCCTGCTAACCAGCCCCCTCCTCCTCCTCCTCCTCCTCCTCCTCCTCCTCCTCCTCCTCCTCCTCCGCTGCCTGGCTCACCACGGGAGAGGGAAGGAAGGGCGGTGGGTGAGGATGAGGAGCTGGAGGAGAGCGGGGTGTCGGAGGGGGGCGCCGCCGGCTGTGAGACCCCAGGGAGGTGAAGGGTTGGCTGGGCTGGGTCAGTCCGGCAGCCTTGGTCCCTGGGTGGGGTGGGGAGCTGAGGCACGGTCACATCTGTGTGAGAGCAATAGAGAGAGACGGGATATCTGTCTGTAAGAAAAAGAGCAGAGTGTTTAGAGGCCTGATACAGTTCATTTTATGAACATATCTTTCATTAAAATGCCAAAGATCAAGTGTTGACCTCCTCCTATACGATCACCTCTCTTGGTGGAACAACAACAACAACAACAACTGCAGTGACACTGATCAAGACAAGGCTGAGCAGTGTGTATCAATGAAGCCTTTTACACACTGCATCAACAACCCACTCACTGTGTGTGTGCAGGCCCAGGGCCCGGGGGAAACAGAGGGTCTCTTTGTGAGTGTCGGGGGCCTGCATGCAAAAACCCTGTGGTATAATCACCCCCTCGCTCTCTCTCTCTCTCCGCTGTCTCCCTCCGTCTCCCCCCTGTCTCCCCTGCACAGGAGGGCATTCATCCCCTGCCAGGTGTGGGGGGGAGGTGGGAGGGAGGACAGGGCAAGTACACTGGGTTTCTGTGTTGGCTTCCTCAGTCTAAGGACTAACCTGTAGTTAAAACCTTTAAGACTGAGGAAAACATCAATCTGTCTGTGAGGTCATCCAACTGAAAGGTTGCTGTTTTTTTTCAAGCGATTTACAAGACTGTCATCTTCAATAACGAGGGTCAGATTGAGCTACCCAGGGGCTGTGATACATGCAGTCAGAACTGATCAGAAATGACAAACTGTTTCTAGAAGGACATTCTCAACATTGGAGCTTTAGATTGATTATACAGTTGAAGTCGGAAGTTTACATACACCTTAACCAAATACATTTAAAGATTTTCACAATTCCTGACATTTAATCATAGTAAACATTCCCTGTCTTAGGTCAGTTAGGATCACCACTTTATTTTAGAATGTTAATTGTCAGAATAATAGTAGAGAGAATGATTTATTTCAGCTTTTATTTCTTTCATCACATTCCCAGTGAGTCAGAAGGTTACATACACTCAATTAGTATTTGGTAGCATTGCCTTTAAATTGTTTAACTTGGTTCAAACGTTTCTGGTAGCCTTCCACAAGCTTCCCACAATAAGTTGGATGAATTTTGGCCCATTCCTCCTGACAGAGCTGGTGTCACTGAGTCAGGTTTGTAGGCCTCCTTGCTCGCACACACTATTTCAGTTCTGCCCACAGATTTTCTATAGGATTGAGGTCAGGGCTTTGTGATGGCCACTCCAATACCTTGACTTTGTTGTCCTTAAGCCATTTTGCCACAACTTTGGAAGTATGCTTGGTGTCATTGTCCTTTTGGAAGACCCATTTGCGATCAAGCTTTAACTTCCTGACTGATGTCTTGAGATGTTGCTTCAATATATCCACATCATTTTCCTTCCTCATGATGCCATCTATTTTGTGAAGTGCACCAGTCCCTCCTGCAGCAAAGCACCCCCACAGCATGATGCTGCCACCCCGTGCTTCACGGTTGGGATGGTGTTCTCCGGCTTGCAAGCAAACCCCTTTTTCCTCCAAACATAACGATGGTCATTATGGCCAAACAGTTCTATTTTTGTTTCATCAGACCAGAGGACATTTCTCCAAAAAATATGATATTTGTCCCCATGTGCAGTTGCAAACCGTAGTCTGGCTTTTTTATGGTGGTTTTGGAGTAGTGGCTTCTTCCTTGCCGAGT